>NC_054473.1:124632184-124936559 GCF_017639515.1 Carcharodon carcharias | reverse complement strand
TGGAGAGGGTGCAGAGGAGATTCACCAGGATGTTGCCTGGGATGAAATGTTTAAGTTATGAAGAGAGCTTGGATAGACTTGGGTTGTTTTCGTTGGAGCAGAGAAGACTAAGGGGTGACCTGATCGAGGTGTACTAGATTATGAGGGTCATGGACAGGGTGGATATGGAGCAGCTGTTCCCCTTAGTTGAAGGGTCAGTCACGAGGGGGCATAAGTTCAAAGTGAGGAGCAGGAGGTTTAGGGGGGATGTGAGGAAAAACCATTTTACCCAGAGGGTGGTGACGGTCTAGAATGCACTGTCTGGGAGGATGGCGGAGGGTTGCCTCACATCCTTTAAAAAGTACCTGGATGAGCACGTGGCATGTCATAGCATTTAAGGCTATGGGCCAAGTGCTGGTAAGTGGGATTTGATAGGCAGGTCAGGTTTTTCTCACGTGTTGGTGCAGACTCAATGGGCCGAAGGGCCTCTTCTGCACTGTGTGATTCTGTGATTCTGTGATAACAGACAATGTGCCAAAACAATGAATATAGTCCATATCAATGATTTCCATTTCTGATTGTGTTTTCTGAGAAGAGATGTGATATTAATCTACTGATTTCAGCAGCATCAACAACTTGCATCCATATAACACCTTTAATATATTAAAATATCCTGAGGCACTTCACAGGAGGGTTATCAAACAAAATTTGACACCAAACCACAAAAGGAGATATTAGGACAGGGAAAAATAGGAAGATTTTAACAAGTGTCTTAAAGGAGGCGACAGAGATAGAGAGGTGGAGAGGGTTAGGGAGGGAATTCCAGAATTTAGGGTTTGGCAGCTATAGGTATGATTGCCAACAGTGGAGAAACCTAAGGGAACAGAAATTGAGAAGCACAGAGATCTCAGACAGAAGTAGGGCTGAAGGAGGCTACAGGGCAGTGAGGGTCAAGATTAGAGAGGAATTTGAAAATAAGAGTGAAAATTGAGAATTTTAGTAGCCTAAATATAGTATCAAAATATCCAAAGTAATAATTTTGCTCAGGGTGTAACTTAAATACAGCACTTAGTATTGAAAGTGGATATTTGCAGGGTGTTGCATTATCACTGTGACTGACAGAAATTGCAGTTTAACTACAGGGCTGGGTTTTGGATCAGCAAAAACAGCTTGCATTTCTGGCATAGTAATCCTTTTTCAGGTAATTACCCTGCCAATGCGCATCTTCCTGCTGCGGGTTAATATGAAAATACATGCCAATTGAACAAAAGGGAACAAGAGCCAAATGCAGCCAGTAACCCTGCTTGTTGTAATGCTGACCAGAAATGGGAAGCATCATGCACCAGAGCAGAGATCAGAGCACACCACCTTGACTGACCCAAGGCAGACTCATATCAAGAAAACTTTCTAAAACCACTATATTACATTTTAAAACAATAAAGCGACTCTCTATGGTGACTAGGTTGGCATCTTTATGATCCAGTGTGGGATTAAACCAACACAGATTAAAAATGGTCTTTTATTCAATCGTTAGTGTTTGATGAGTCAGCTCATTTTGGCTAAGGGAGTAGTAGAAATGCCTTTAGGCCTTGGGCCAAGGAAGTAAAGAAAATCAGTCAGGATTCAAATCCTGATGGCTACAAGAGACCTTTATTGGGAAGTCTGTGTGTATAGCTGGGGGAAGACAGGGTGGAATTTGCCTGTGAGATTTCACAAGATAGTTATGGATGAGGAAGGCCATTTGACTCATTGAACTTCTTTCATCCAGAAAAATTCTACCATTCCCTCATTGCCACATCCAATTGTCTCTTAAATCTTTCCAGGATTTTCAATGCAATAATCAATTCCACCACTCTCTGTGAAGAAGAACGTTACATAGGATTGCATAGGATATATGCCACAGAAACAAGCCATTCGGCCCAACCAGTCCATGCTGGTGTTAATGCTCCATGCAAGACTCCTCCCATCATTCCTCATCTAAATCTATCATTGGAACCCTCTATTCCCTTCTCCATCATACACTTGCCTAGCTTCCCCTTAAATGCATCTATACTATTCACTTCGACAACTCTCTGTGATAGCAACTTCCACATTGTTACCACACATTGAGTAAAGAAGTTGCTCCTGAATTCCCTATTGGATTTCTTGGTGACTATCTTATATTGTTGGCCTTTAGTTATGCTCTTCCCCACAAGAGAAAATATTCTGTCTGTATCCACTCTATCAAAACCTTTCATATTTTAAAGATCTTCATTAAGTCACCGCTCAGCCTTCTTTTTTCATGAAAAAAAGAGACCCAGGCTGTCAATCCTTTCCTGATGGCGATACCCACATGCTTCCAGGATCATCCTTGTAAAGATACTCTGTGGTCTCTCCAGTGCCTCTTTTACCTCTTTATAATATGGTGACCAGAACTGTGCACAGCACTCTCTGATATCAGTCTTAAATTTATCATTACTGATTTGAACCTGTGTCTCATTGTCCTATTTTCCAAATTTAATTTAAAATTGTAATCCATATTTACCTCTCTCATACCCTTAACTATCTCATGTTTCTCTATAAGATCAGCTTGGGGATGTTTCCTTTCCAAAATGCACAGGACATGTCTTCCCTTATAACTTAGACCCTAACTCTGACAATCAGCTTTGTGATCCCTCCCTTCTCGGGCTTTAGTGCTTGAACGTCTCTCTTGCATCTCGTGACCAGCACTGGACACACATGGTGTGGTCTGATTGAGGCACTGCACAAATTCCTCTCATTCATGCTCTACAGTGCAGCATTCAGTGGGCTTTGTTGATTGCTGCTCTGGGTTGGTTAGGCTTGTTGAGATATGAGTCTATTATGACTCCTTCATTCAGCTTAACTTTTAGCTACTTTAACACCAGTCTTGGCGTATGTGCCCATTCAGATGATTTTCGTTACACTTGTCTGCATCAAATTCCATCTGCCATCATTCTGCCCACCCACATATTGGCCCAGGTATTGGGATAGAAAAAATAGTGACACTGTCCCCACTTACTGTTATTTAACTGCAAGATGGCTAGCAGTTAAACACAAAAATTGGGAAATTGCTGTCTAAGATGTCCTGCTCCTCCAGGAGCTGCACAATAATGGTGTCTCACTGGGAGATTCAACATTGAACCACATAGACAGCACAAAATTGCTGTGCATATGTGATGGATACACACTAAAGTCATCAGAGAAAGTTAACCTTGTCCATTCCAGTGTTAGTAATTTTTTAAAATGGCATGATAAGTCTTAATTACTTATGAGAAACCTCTCTGGTACTGAAAATTAACTTTCACAGCTGTAGAATGGAGATCTTGTGGCACAGTGGGTATCACCCCTGCTTCTGAGCCACAAGCTCTGGATTCCAGCCCTACTACAGGACTTGAAGGCCAAGAAAGGTGTGTTCATAATGTGGCTAAACAGGTTGCATATCAACCTGCAAATTCTTCCAACAAAGGCCAATGGCAGGTGATAAAAGTGGGAGAGATTCCTGGTCAGCCATGTGATGGAAAGAAAATTGTAGCCTCTGCCATTACTATTCATGGCTCTGGACTATAACATGCATGTAAAACTGTATGTTGCCACAGCAACTTGCACTCCTTGGGCAGCCAGTGTGGATCAGATAGATGCCAACAGCATGGAGTTCAATTCCTGTTTCAGCTGGTGTGGCTTTGGGACTTGCTCCTTGCCCTACTCGTGGTGGAGGTCTTGACACTGTTGGGGGGGGGGGGGGGGGGGGGGGGGGGGGGTGGTTTGCGTGGGGGGACCTGCCTTTGGGCAGAGAACTGAAGAAGCAGCTGTATAATCTCCTTCCTTCGGATTGTAATTTTTGTTGGAGATATAAAAGATTGAAAAATTCAAATTTTATGTTTACTTTTTTCTTTGTCACTTGTTTCTTCAGTCTTTCATTCTCTCACTTTATTTCACCTTCTGTCCATAATTTGGCATTGAATTAAATATTATAACTTACAGTTGTGTAGAAGAAAGCAGATCCCAAGACATAGGGTAAATATTATTGTTATTCAGTAATGTTTGTTTAATGTCACATTTTCATTCTTTTCAAAGAAGTGAGTGTGGAAAGTAAATAGAGAGCTAGGGAAAGGAAGAAGAACTGATGGTGACAGAAGGAGCCATTTGAACCAGTCAATAGCTAACTTGGATTGAGAGAGTGAAATCTTTAGGCACACTTTCAGCTTCAGTTATAAAGCACTTCACATGAGGACTAGCAGGATCACAACATGTGATTACAGTTTGAAAGCCAAATTTCTGATAGAAAGCAGGTCACACCCTATCTCTCTGTGCCAAGCACATTGAACCCACTTTGTGGGTGCGGTTTCCTGCTTCCCACACTAATGTGGGTGAATTGCAATATATTATTCCCTGCACGGGCCTGTTCATTGCACACAATGTGGGTGCACCCATAAGGTGCTCCCAACATTATATATGCTGTAACATGTTGAACATTTTCCTGACCTACACTGTCAAGCTTCACACAAGAAGAGTAGCCATTTAGGCGTGAGGGCTGAGATTTGCTATTTGTGGGACCTTGCTGGATACAAAATGGCTGCCGCATTTCCTTACAGTACAACAGCGACAACACTTTACGCTGTGAAGCCTTTTGAATGTCCTGAAGCTGTGAAAGGAAGTAACTAAATGCAAACTCTTTGTAAACTTTGCATCACAATCTACATTCCCAACTAGTATTAGTTATCGAACCAAGTCAACCTAAAATGTGAGTGAACCTAAGTTCTTGCTGTGTCCAACTAGTGACTAGATAGTGACTAGACATAGCAACTATCCTCTTCGGGATGAAAGGAGGAGACCCACTGCCCTGAATAATAACCCTGCCATGACAGACAAAAGAGGGTTGTGGGGGTTAAAGAGTTGAATATCGAGAATGCACCCATGCATCTGTTGGGCTCCTTTTTAACAATGGCGAATAACACTGTGTCCAAGTGACCTGCAATGGAGAGGTGGGATACTTTATTGAAGTATTTAAATCAGGCTGTCACAGTGCAATTGGGTATCTGATTTAAATTTCACAGCTGCTGCATGGATTTCCTAGTGATCAGGAAACCTGGCAATGAAAATAAGGTAGGAGCTGATGGTTCCTTTCTCAGCATTTCCTGTGGGCCAGGAGAAGCCCCCCTCAACGCCTCAAGAAAGCCTTTGGCAACCTCAACCATGAATGCCAGTCTTAAGTTTGTTAATTTGAGCAGAACATCTGTAGGGTCTGTGCAGGAAACGGGTTGCGCGTGGGTGAGATGACTATCAATGAAAGGATAGATCAAAATCACCCCTTTGTGGCAGACTTGGTAATATGCAAGCTAAGTCTGGCAGATTTGCAGGCATTGCTGCCCAACCTCGTTCATTCATTTACGTAGCCCCATTAACATAATGAAACATCCCAAGGCACTTCACATGAGCATCATCAAACAAAATTGGACACCGAGTTGCAAAAAGATATTGGGGTAGGTGTCCAAAAACCTGATCAAAATGGTAGGTCTTATGGTGTGCCTTAAGACAGGAAAGGGAGAGGGAAAGGTGCAGAGATTCAGAGAGGGAATTCCAGAGCTTAGGACCTCGGCAAGAAAAGGCATGGCTGTCAATGGTGGAGTGATTAAAGTTAGGAATGCCAAAGGGGTCAAGGAACACAGATACCTTGGAGGGTTTTGGGCCTGGAAGAGCTTATAGAGATAGGGACGGGCAAAATCATAGACGGATTGAAAACAAGGATGAGAATTTTAAGATTGAGGCATTGCCTGAATGGGAGCCAATGTGGGCCATTAAGCACAAGAGGAGAGGTAAATGAACAGGACTTGCTTTGAGTTATGATAAGACCAGTAGATATTCGTTTAAGAAGGTTTCCTGCACTACAACTGTGACTGAACTTTTACAAAAAACACTTCATTGGCTGTAAAGTGCTTTGAGAAATCTAATGTTTGTGGAAAGCAGTGTATTTTTTTCTTTTTTTTTCTTTTTTTTTTGAAAGTTGAGAGACCATCCCAGAGTGCCCTGGCATTGTCAACTTTAGAGGCAACAAAGGTTTGGATAAGCGTTTCTGCAGTGGATAAACTGAGGCAGGAGCATGGTGAGTGTTGTCATGGAGAAGGAAATAAGTGGCTTTGGTAAAGGCGAGGGTGTGAAGTTGGAAGCTCAGCTCAGGGTCAAATAAGATGCTAAGGCTGTAATGGGTTAGCTTCAGCCTTAGACCAGTGGCTAGGGAGCGGGAGGATGAAGGATAAACAAAAAAGTAGATTAAAATGAATCAATAAATTGTACAACTGGAAAAAAATACTGGAAAAGGTCTATTAGACTAGTATGAGGAGTGCTTACGCATTCTATTTTCTCATTGTTCTGCTCAGTGCAGATTAAAATTATTCATCAGAGCTGAAGTACAGCGAGGTCAAGCATTAGATACATTTTGACACCCCCTGGGGGCCAGTAGGACTAAATCTGGATACGCTTTAGTTAAGCTTCAGCCAGTGAAGTGCAAGTGTTTATGAGGAACAAATGGTATTTGGGTAACCATCAGTAAAGTACATAGGGCTGCGGTCTGTCCAGGTTTGGGTTTTGAGTGAACTGTCTGGAAATCTCATTAACATAAAGCGGATGTCAAAGTTCAAATGGTTTTAGTCCACATCAGAGTGGAGACAAAAAGCAAAATTCTGTGGATGCAGAAAAAGTTACCAGTTGACTTTCTGATGTGCTCTGGCACCAGTGAGATGGGTGTCAATCTGCACAAAAATGTACACCTGATAAGCTTTGGGGGTTGGGGGATAGGGTTATTTAAAATATACAAGTTGTTTTTAAAAATTGCTTCTTTGTTTTCTGACGTGGGGTCATTAGTTACTGACATTGTTAAAATCGTCAAGAAAGTTTCAGCAGCTGAGCAAGAAACAGAAGCTAAGCTATGGCCCCACCACCTGCCCCTGTCTCCAATCCACATTGGATTTGCATCTTTTGAAGATAAGATGAGAATGAAACACAGCCAAGCAGGCAGCTGAAGCTCCCCCACTTACCCTGATCCTGTTTGGAAACACACTTAAAGATCCGTATTCAGGTTTAGGACATTGATGTGTTATCAATTACAAGGAATTACATATCTATCGATCTCTGTTTTGATCATATTAGCCTTCACAGTCCCTTGGGGTAGAGAATTCCAAAGATTTACCACCCTATGACTGAAGAAATTCCTCCTCATCTTGGCCCTAAATGGCTTAGGTCTTATTTTGGGATTGTGTCCCCTGGTTATAGACCTCCCACCTAGGGGAAACAACCTCCCTGCATCTACCCTGTCGAGCCCCCTCATTCTTCTAAATATAAAGTCAGTCTCCTCAATCTCTCCTCATAGGACAATCCCGCTAACACAGGGATTAATCTGGTGAACCTTTGTTGCACTCCCTCTTTGGTCTGAGGTGCCATCCTGCAATAAGATGGTAAACAGAGGTCCTGTCTGCTGGTGATACAGATCTAATGACATATTAAAGAAATATATTCATTTGTATAGCATCTTTTGCAACCACAGGACATTCCAAAGCGCTTTATAGCCAATGAAGTTTTTTGAAGTGTAGTCTGCGTTGTAATGTAGGAAACACAGCAGTCAATTTGCGCAAGCAAGCGTCCAAAAAAAAGTGTGAGAATAGCCTGAAAATTTGCTTTTGTGGTGTCAAGGGATCAATATTAACCAAGACACTGGGTATAACTCCACTGTTCTTCTTCAAAGTAGGATTGTCCACATCCGCCTGAGAGAACTGGCAGAATCTCAATTTAACATCACATCTTGAAGTCAGCACCTTTGACTATGCAGCACACTTTATGCTGCACAGATTTTTGTACTGAAGTCTTGGAGTGGGATTTGAACTCACTATCTCTTGACTCAGCTTCAAATTAAAGCACCACCCATATCATTACACATTGCCTTAGAAACGAGTGACTTAGAGGCAAGAGTGCTACCAACTGAGCCACATCTGATACAATCACAAGTACTTATCCCCTATCCTTGTCAACATTCTTCCATAAATCATTCAGCTGGCCCATACATGCTAGTGAATTCATTCCTTGATCATCGACTCCTATGGGGCCTTCGCTGCAAGGAAGGTCTAGAAGACAAATTTAAATTACTAACTGATTTAAAATTCTCCCAATATCTTGAATTAATTGCAATGCCTGTAACAAAATTTTGGGGCACTAGAGATTGATGTGGGTAGTGCTTTCATTTGAAGCGGATCTAAATGAACGTTCTGTTGTCAGCATAGGTCAGTTGGTCCTGTGTTTGTGATGGTTCAAGTCCCACTCCACAACACTGGAACATTTCTGATAGAGGAAGAGTACTGATCGTTGGAGGAGAGATTAAGCCAAAGCCTGTCTGCCAATTCTGCTGATTTAAAATATCCCATGTCATTACTTAAAGGACCATTAGCTCTCCTGCTGTCCTGGCCCACAACAACCCTCCCTCAGCAAAACAGATGAACTGCTCAATTAAATTATCTGCTCTATATATCTACATAAAAATAATTTACAGATCAAAATTGGCAACGGAGTACCAAGAAAATCCTTGTAAAAATCCTAAAAATAATGACGCTATATTAAATGCAACTTATGTATTCTATGTCTGTATGACAAGAACTGGCCACGGAAAGTGCCTGAGCAGCTGGGATCAGGCGAGTGGCTCTGGGGAGGTTGTTTAGTGTTTGAAGCGCCCGGGACCCAGTTGTGTGGTGCGCAGGTCCGGCCGGAACATACAGACTGTGGCACCTGGGTCCAAGATGGCGGCAGTTGCACAGCAACGGATGTGAAAGTGCCCTGCTCTGGGATGTTTCTGGTTAATTACAGCAGCAGCTCGGAGGAGGAGGAGGTGGGCCCAGCCGGAGCGGGGCCTCGGCTCCGAGCAGAGGGAGCAGTTGGCGGGGCCGAGTGAGTAACTGAGGCCGGGATTAACAGAGGGAGAGCCGGTGTGTGCGCCGTTAGGAGATTTCCCCTGAGCCAAGACTGAATCAACATTACGCAGAATATAGAACACAAAAACTGACCATTCGGCCCAACCAATCGATCCTAGTGTTTATTCTCTACTCGATCTTCCCGCATCCAATTCCATTAACATATCACTGTAACTGAACAAGGCCCAGGTAGAGTCCCATGAGGGGAAAAAGTAGGACGACCAAATCCAAAGCTCCCTAGATGGCAAAAGAGATAGAGCGAACAGCGAAGCAGGGAAAGGGGTGACAGATATTAGGTGGATAATTCAAGCGAGAACCAGACTAAACATAGAAAGTTTGGAGGTGAAATGAAAATACTCTTGTCGGCGAAGTTGAGCCCCATGGAACGAAATAAACTGATGGCGTGGATACAAAGTTGGCTGAGTGACAGAGAACGTAGAACAATAGTAGGTAATTATAGGCCAGTTAGCTCAACATCTGTCATTGGGGAAATGTTAGAGTCTATTATAAAGGATGTAATAGCAGAAATACATAATATGATCAGACAGAGTCAGCATGGCTTCATGAAGGGGAAATCAAGCCTGACAAATTTATTAGAATTCTTTAAGGAGGTATCAAGCAAGATAGATAAAGGGGAACCAGTAGATGTAATATATTTGAATTTCCAAAAGGTGTCTGATAAGATACAGCACGTGAGGCTACTTAATAAGTTAAGAGCCCATAGTGTTGGGGGTAGTATGTTATCATGGATAGAGGATTGGCTAACTAATAGAAGACAGAGTTGAGATAAAGGGGGCGTTTTCAGGATGGCAACCTGTAACAAGTGGAGTGTCACAAGGATCAGTGCTGGGGACACAATTATTTACAATATATATTAATGACTTGGATGAGGGCATTGAATGTACTATCGCCACAAGTTTGCAGATGACACAAAAATAGGTGGGAAGGCAAGTGGTGAGAATGACACAAAGAGTCTACAGAGGGAAAAAGACAGGTTAAGTGAGTGGGCAAAATCTTGGCAGATGGAATATAATGTGGGAAAATGTGAGGTTATGCACTTTGGCAGGAAGGATAAAGGAGCTGAATATTATTTAAATGGAGAAAGACTACAGAAAGCTGCAGCACAGAGGGGTTTGGAAGTCCTCATGCATGAATCATAAAAAGCTACCATACAAGTTCAACAGGTAATAGGGAAGGCAAATTGACTGTTGGCCTTTATTTCATTGGGAATGGAGTATAAAAATAGGGAAGTCTTGCTAAAAGTATACAAGACACTGGTTAGACCACACCTAGAATACTGTGAACAGTTTTGGTCCCCTTATCTATTATACTGGCATTGGAGGTGGTCCAGAGAAGGTTCACTAGGTTGATCCTGGGTATGGAGGGATTTTCTATGAGAGTTTGAGTAGGTTGGGCCTATACTCATTGGTGTTTAAAAGAATGAGAGGTGACCTCATTGAAATGTATAAGATTCTTACAGGGCTTAACAGGGTAGATGCTGAGAGGTTGTTGCCCCTTGTGGGAGAGTCTAGGACCAGAGGGCATAATCTCAAAGTAAAGGGTCACCCATTTAAGACAGAGATGAGGAGGAATTTCTTCTGAGGGTAGTGAATCTGTGGAATTCTTTACCGCAGGAGGCTGTAGAGACTGGGTCGTTAAGTATATTCAAAGCTGAGATAGATTTTTAATCAGTAAGGGAATCAAGGGTTATGGGAAAAGGCAGGAAAGTGGAATTGAGGATTATCGGATAGCCATGATCTCATTCAATGGCAGAGCAGACTCGATGGGCTGAATGGCCTACTTCTGCTCCTATGTCTTATAGCCTTATAGTGAACAGTTGTTTCTCGGACAGGAGGAAGGTATCACCAGTGTTCCCTAGGAGTCAATATTAGAACCACTGCTTTTCTTCGTATCCATTAATGACTTAGACTTGTTTGTACAGGACTTTGCAAATGGCCAAAACTTTGAACTATTGTGATCTGTGAGGGAAATAGTGAGAGACCTTAAGAGAACGTATACCTGCTGTTGGATTGCACCGACACATGGCAGATGAAATTTAATGTGCAGACTGTGAAGTGATATGTTTTGTTAGGAAGAGTGAGGTGAGGGAATATAAACTAAACGGTACAATTCCAAAGTGGTTGCAGGAACCGAGAAACCTGGGGATAAATGTGCACAAATCATCGATGATGGTAGGGCATGTTGAGAATATGGTTAAAAAGGCATATGGGATCCAGGGCAAGGACTTTTATTAAACACTGTTTCGGCCTCAACTGGAGTGTGGTGTCCAATTCTGAGAAAGCTTTAGAGAGGGTGCAGAAAAGATTCATGAGAATGAGGGACTTGAGTTACATGAATAGATTGGAAAAGTTGGGATTGTTATTCTTTAGAGAAGGTAGGGAGGAGATTTGATGGAGGTGTTCATAAATCATAAGCAGTTTAGACAGGGTAGATAGGGAGAAACTGTTCCCATTGGAGGAAAGTTGAGAACCAGAGGACACTGACTTAAGGCAAAAAAAAGCAACGGTGACATGAGGAAAATCTTTTTTACGCAGTGAGTGGTTAGGATTTGGAATGCACTGCCTGAGAGAGTGGTGGAGGAAGATTCAATTGTGGCTTTCAAAAGTGAATTCAATAAGCACTCGTGAAGACAAAAAAATAATTGAATGGTTATGGAGCCAGGGCGGGGGAGTGGGATTAGCTGAGTTGCTCTTTTTTTATTCATTCACGGGATGTGGACTTCAGTGGCTGGGCTAGCATTTATTGCCCAACCCTATTTGCCCTTGAGCAAGTGGGGGTGAGCTGCCTTCTTGAACCGCTGCAGTCCATGTGGTACAGTGCTGTTAGGACGCAAGCTCCCGGATTTTGACCCAGCGACAGTGAAGGAAAGGCGATATATTTCCAAGTCAGGATGGTGAGTGACATTGAGGGGAACATCCAGGTCATGGTTCTCCCACCAATGTGTTGTCCTTGTCCTTCTAGATGGTTGTGGATTTGGAAGGTGCTGCCTAAGGAGCCTTGGTGAATTCCTGCAATGCATCTTGTAGATGGTACATGCTGCTGCAACTATGTGTCGGTGTTGGAGAGAGTGAGTGTTTGTAGATGTGGTGCCAGTCAAGCAGGCTGCTTTTTCTTGGATGGTGTCAAGCTTCTTTGTTATTGGAGCTGCACTTATCCAGGCAAGTGGGGCATATTCCATCACACTCCTGACTTGTGCCTTGTAGATGGTAGGCAGGCTTTGGGAAGTCAGGAGGTGAGTTACTAGCCGCAGGATTCCGAGCCTCTGACCTGCTCTTCTAGCCACAGTATTTATACGGCTAGTCCAGTTTGGTTTCTGGTCAATGGTAATCCCCAGGATGTTTATAGTGGGGTATTCAGCGATAGCGGTGCCATTGCACATCAAGGGGCAATGGTTAGATTTGCTTTCGTTGGAGATGGTCATTGCCTAGCACTTGTCTGGTGCAAATGTTACCTGCCAGTTGTTGGCTCAAGCCTGGATATTGTCCAGGTTTTGTTGCATTTGAACATGGACTGCTTCAGTATCTGGAGAGCTGTGAATGGTGCTGAACATTGTGCAATCATCAGCGAACATCCCTACTTCCGACCTTATGATGGAAGGAAGATCATTGATGAAGCAGCTTGATGGTTGATTGATGGTTGGGCCTAGGACACTACCCTGAGGAACTCCTGCAATGATGCCCTGGATCTGAGATGACTGACCTCCAACAACCATTTTCTTTTGCGCTAGTTATGACTCCAACCATTGGAGAGTTTTCCCCTCGATTTCCATTGGCTGCAGTTTTGCTAGGGCTCCTTGGTGCCACACTTGGTCAAAGGCGGCTTTGATGTCAAGGGCAGTCACTCTCACCTCACTTTGGGAATTCAGCTCTTTTGTCCAAGGCTGTAATGAGGTCAGGAGCTGAGTGGCCCTGGCAGAACCCAAACTGGGCTTCAGTGAGCAGGTTATTGCTAAGCAAGTGCCGCTTGATAGAACTGTTGATGACCCCTTCCATTACTTTACTGATGATCGAGAGTAGACTGATGAGGTGGAAATTGGCTGGATTGGATTTGTCCTGCATTTTTTTGACTGTACAGTACATACTTGGGCAATTTTCCACGTTGCCGGGTAGATGCCAGTATTCTCGCTGTGCTGGAACAGCTTGGCAAGGGGCTTGGCATGTCCTGGAGTACAAGTCGTCAGTACTATTGCCGGAATATTGTCAGGGCTCATAGACTTTGCAGTATCCAGTACCTTTAGCCGTTTCTTGATATCATGTGGAGTGAATCAAATTGGCTGAAGACTGGCTTGCGTGATGCTGGGGACCTCCGGAGGAGGCCGAGATGGATCATCCACTCGGCACTTCTAGCTGAAGATTGTAGCAAAGGCTTAAGCCTTATCTTTTGCACTGATGTGCTGGGCTCCCCCATCATCGAGGATGGTGATATTTGTGGCGCCTCCTCTTCCACTGAGTTGTTAAATTGTCCACCGCCATTCACGACTGGATCTGGCAGGAGTACAGAGCTTAGATCTGATCCGTTGGTTATTGGATCGCTTAGCTCTATCCATCACTTGCTGCTTATGCTGTTTGGCACGCAAGTAGTCCTGTGTTGTAGCTTCACCAGGTTGACACCTCATTTTTAGGTATCCCAGGTGCTGCTCCTGGATCCTCTCCTGCACTCTTCATTGAACCAGGGTTGATCCCCTGGTTTGATGGTAATGGTGGAGTGGGGGATATGCCGGGCCATGAGGTTACTGATTGCATTCGAGTACAATTCTGCTGTTGCTGATGGCTCACAGCGCCTCATGGATGCCCTGTCTTGGATTGCTAGATCTGTTCGAAATCTATCCCATTTAGCACAGTGGTAGTGCCACACAACACAATGGAGGGTATCCTCAAAGTGAAGGCGGGACTTTGTCTCTACAACGATTGTGTGGTGGTCACTCCTACCGATGCTGTCTTGGACAAATGCATCTGTTGTAGGCAGGTTGGTGAAAATGAGGCCAAGTGTGTTTTTCCCTCTTGTTGGCTCCCTCACCACCTGCTGCAGACTCCGTCTAGCAGCTATGTCCTTTAGGACTCGGCCAGCTCGGTCAGTAGTGGTGCTACTGAGCCACTCTTGGTGATGGACATTGAAGTCCCCCACCCAGAGTACATTCTGCGCCCTAGCACCCTCAGTGCTTCCTCCAAGAGGCGCTCAACATGGTGGAGCACTGATTCATCAGCTGAGGTACGGCGGTACAGAGGTTCCCTTGCCCAGGTTTGACCTGATGCCATGAGACTTCATGGGATCCGGAGTTGATGTTGAGGACTCAAGGGTTACTCCCCCACAACTGTATACCACTGTGCTGCCACCTCTGCTGTGCCACAGGACAGAACCAGGGATGGTTATGGTGGTGTCTGGGACATTATCTGTAAGATATGATTCCGTGAGGATGACTATGTCAGGCTGTTGCTTGACCAGTCTGTGAGACAGCTCTCCCAATTTTGACACTAGCCCCCAGATATAAGTAAGGAGGACTTTGCAGGGTCAACAGGGTTGAGATTGCTGTTGTGGTTTCCGGTGCCTAGGCCGATACCAGTGGTCCATCTGGTTTCATTCCTTTTTTGAGGTATTGTAGCGGTTTGATACAACTGAGTGGCTTGCTAGGCCATTTCAGAGGGCATTTTAAAAAGTCAACCACACTACTTTGGGCCTGAAGCCACATGGCCAAACCAGCTAAGGACAGCAGATTTCCTTCCCTAAAGCAGTCATTGGGGCAGTCTGAATTGGGGTGACTGTTGAAGGCATTCAGAATCTATGTTCCCAATAGAGAGGAACTGAAATCCCTCAGGAGGAAGGCAGAGTTTTTAATTAATTTTTGTGACTCACTGACTTCTGGGTGGGTTGCTGAGAAAATTCACGAGACCTGTCTTGGTAGTGTCTGCTATTTAACGTGTGGTTCGTGGCGTGTTCGACCAAAATTTGCCTGTTAATTCATTTTTACCTCATGCTAATTCTGGATGTTGGAGTATAGCATAGATAGTGTTGACATACGAACTAAAAGTAGGCCACTCGGCCCCTCGAGCCTGCTCTGCCATTCAATAAGATCATGGCTGATCTGATTGTAACCTTGGCTCCACAGTCGCGCCTACCCCCGATAACCTTTCACCCCTTTGCTTATCAAGAATCTATCCAGCTCTGCCTTAAAAGTATTCAAAGACTTGGCTTCCACCGCCTTTTGAGGAGGAGAGTTCCAAAGACTCACTTTCCTCTGACAGAAAAAAATTACCCTCTGTCTCAAATGGGCAACTCCTTATTTTTAAGCAGTGACCCCTAGTTCTAGACTGTTTGCTTTGCTGGTTTTTGTATAGTAAAATTTCTTTTCGTTTAAAACTGTGGATTCTTACGGCTTTATCATCTTAGTAAGCAACTGGGATTTCAAGTTTTGTCTACAACAAAAGTTACTGCTCCCCAACTGGATTTTAGCAAAATTTGGGGGTCTGAGACCTTAACAGGCAGTAGTTCTCTGCACTCCCTACTGCAAACCGGAGGATAGATAGAGAGCACATTGAGGGAAGCATATGTGTGTGAGAGAGAAAAAGAGATTACAGAATGAGTAAAACAAAGACGTGTATTTAAAAAAAAAATGTAGTGTAAAAGCAAGCAGTCAATTTTTATTTGAATCCTGTCTGGATTTTGCTTAGCACAATGCTCTACCGGTTGCAATTGATACGTGGCGTCTCCCAGCGATGATGCTTTGTTTTTAATTGGTGATACACAGAGTGAAATCCCAACAGTTGCCTGTCCCAGAGAGCGTAATGGGGATGTTCAAGGAATTGGAAGAGGAGCTGGATGACAGTATTAAACATGATGGCCGCATACGCAGTTTCCCGCACCAGCGAGGCAACTGGTCGACACTTGTGTACTTGGAATGTGAGTCATTGATCTTAAACTTCAGCAAATTTGGACACTGAAATCGGAAAACTATTAACGTAATTTATTGTGATGCCACTACAAAGTCTGAAAGGAAAGAAAGAACTGATTTACGTACTATATTATCACACCTTCAGGTTGTTCCAAGGTGCTTCACTGCAAACAAATTGCCTTTGAAGTGTAATCAGTGTTGTTATGCTAGCAAACATACCACAGTGAATTTGAACAGAGCAGGATTCCACAAACAGTAATGAACTGCATCGCTAGTGTCTTGTTTCTTTTTGCTGGCATTGATTGACAAAGAAATGCTGGCTAGGCCAAGAAAAGATTAGATTTTGGTTTGTCTTATTGTTAATGGACTGTGGATTCTTGCACATTGGGTAGTAGTACCTTTCTGAGCTGAGCAAGGAGAGATTTGATGTGCAAGTGGCTTTATGGTTAGTTGTCATTACTCACAAGGTAAAAATGGAGTGCAACTGAATCATCACAAAGAGAATATTGCTTCAGTATGCACAACATTATCTCAGTTATATCTATCATATACATTCTATCACATGATAAAACTATTCTAATGTCCTTTTCTCTGATATTCATATCAGGTCAATTTTAAACTTAACCACTAAAATCTCCCCGGTATTGAAAAAAAACTTGTATTAATATGCAGATTAGATAGAGAGAGCTCCAGAAGTAATGCTGCGAAGTTACGATTATTGAATATTTTATCTGTATTAACTTCATATTCATACTGTCCAAGGTAGGGTAAAAATTACATTTTGAGCAGCTAATATGACGAGTAGAGTTCACTTTCCTGAAATTATTTTCCACTAAAATAAAAGAAATAAACTAAAAGAAATATTGCCGCTCCTGTGTAAGTAATTCCATATTCCAAGGCTGATGAACGGATATTCTGCAGAACAGCCACAATGGAGAGTCTTAACCTATTTGCAGTGAATAGGTCAGGCTTTCAAAGAATCTGAGTTTTGAAAGAATTGTCAGATTTTAAAGTAGTGATGGTGTGATATGCTTACTGGTTTTACATACAAATGTGGTGACACTGTAACCTCTAACCGCCTGTAATCATGCTTAACTGAATCAAACTAAAACTATTTCGTGAAGTTTAAGATTTAAAATAAAAATATATGAATATCTTTTTGAAGGCGATGTTGCTTTTCCATGTTGAAACATTTATTTTTTATGACCTTAGCTATGTGTGGTAAATTGTTCGGGAAATAATTAGTCCAGGTAAAAGCTGTCTTTCGAAGAAGGAAGACTTTTTAGACTTTGTTTTAAGGCCCATGACCTGTTTTCTTGGCTCTTATTCAGCAGGATGTTCTCTTTATTGCCTTATGTTAAGTTGTTGGTGTGTCTGATTTCAGCCACTGGCAGGAGCTCTAACAAATGTCTGTTGTTTTAGCTTGATGCTGAATCATTAAGTTAAAGAGGAAGGAAACATAGAAAATAGGAGCAGGAGTAGGCCATTCGGCCCTTTGAACCTGCTCCGCCATTCATCATGATCATGGCCGATCATCTAACTCAATAGCCTGCTCCTGCTTTCTCCCCAGATCCTTTGATCCCTTTCGCTCCAAGAGCTATATCTAACTCCTTCTTGAAAACATACAATGTTTTGGCCTCAACTACTTTCTGTGGTAGGGAATTCCACAGGCTCACCGCTCTCTGGGTGAAGAAATTTCTCCTCATCTCAGTCCTAAATAGTCTACCCCATATCCTCAGACTGTGACCCCTGGTTCTGGACTTCCCCACCATCGGGAACATCCTTCCCGCATCTACCTTGTCTAGTCCTGCTAGAATTTTATAGGTTTCTATGAGATCCCCCCTCATTCTTCTGAACTCCAGCGAATATAATCCTAACCAACTCAATCTCTCCTCATATGCCAGTCCCGCCATCCCAGGAATCAGTCTGGTAAACCTTTGCTGCGCTCCCTCTATAGCAAGAACATACTTCCTCAGAAAAGGAGACCAAAACTGCACACACTATTCCAGGCGTGGTCTCACCAAGGCCTTGTATAATTGCAGGAAGACATCCCTGCTCCTGTACTCAAATCTTCTCGCTATGAAGACCAACATACCATTTGCCAAGGACCATTGTGCAGAAAAACACAACTGTATTTTCAAAATGTGTACAAAATTTCAATTTTATCACTGCTGAGGCCCATGAAGAAGATTCTCCTCCCTATTTGGCAGCTTGCGTGATCTCAGTTATAGAGAGCCCTCTCTTGTGCCTCCATTGGAAACAGTGAGTTGTGCAACTTCAGAATTGTTTAGAGGACAGCTCCATGGTGGCCCATGTTACAGTTTGTTCCAAAATTGTATCGAGAGAAAGAGAAGCTATTTGAAGGGTTCCATTGGCAACAATCACACTGGTGGTTTAAATAAGATGAAGAAATCTTTGGTGGGACAATTGTTTTTATTTTAAACCAAAATTACAGCACCTAGTCTTACCCTCACCTGCAACAAATGGATGAAATCTTATAGTGTTCATAGTGCGCCATGGTCAGTTGAATACCTTTTCAAGTCCACCCAGGTGATTCCTGAACGATAGCCACAAGGATTATTGTCATAAGAAGAGAATTATATATTTGCTGTGATCTGTGATGATATTTGATTATTTTCAACTAAGGAAAAATATATTAACTTCACAAGTTAAAACTGCTGTGGATTGCAATATATTTTAGGGCTGGTACAGGATTGTAATAACATTGAATGAGGAAGTTAATTACTGTGCAATAGCAGTTATAGCCATAACCCCCTCTGTTAGTAAAAGATTAATAGTAAAAGTGCTCCAAGCATTCTGATAGATGTATGACTCTGATTTTCCTATTGTTGCAATCCCATGGAGACCAATAATTTTTAAAGGAGATATGAATTTCCCAGTGAGCAAAGCAAAGAATCACACAAAAAGATTTCATGTTTTAAGACTTCTACTGTAACAAACAAACTAAAAACATCATTGACTAAAACATTACTTAATAGGCAATTAATGCACTAATCTACAGAAGAGGTATTCTCTATTAACTTCTTAATGGAACTGAAAACCTCATGCTACATTTATACATTACACCGCACACTTAAGTAGAAGTGTAACCTTGTGTTTAAAGTCCCCAAGCTCCTCCCAGCTTTAAAAAGATCTCTTCTCCCTGTCTCACCAAAAGGAAAATATTTTATACACTTGTTGCTGTGCGTGATGGTGGTAGAATTGGTTGAAACAGGGCTGCGACGTGAACGCTTCTACTTTGGCCCCAGACTATGCAACATCTCCTGCAATGCCTATCGCTAGAGGAACCCTGCACTGTTGCAGATCTTGCCGAATTCAACAACAAGGCGCACAAATGTGTCCAGCTCTGGCTGGGCCATGTATAGACCGTCCATAGACACGATAAGAAGACGACCAAGGTGAATCTTCCAGTGCCCTTTTTAACAAAGTCCTCTTTTGCTCAATCTTCTGTGCATCCTTGAATGGATTTCTAGTAGCAATGCTCCTACTGATGACTCTTTGGTCTTTAGCTCTGTACAAGATTTGTTTCTTTGAACAGGGGATTTGTCCTTGTCAACACCTGCTTGGAAGTTAACCCAAAAACAGCCCTTTCCTCCTCTGCGTGGCATAGCACCACCTGTTGTGGGTCTTCTTCCCCAAATCTCTGACTTTGAGAGTTGAGAGTCTATACGCAGCAAGGATAGTTGTCTCTCCTTTTGTGTTTGAGGTTAAACTTGCATCTTACTTTCAATAAGTTTTGACCTGAGCCCCTGTCCCCATGGCAACTAGTTCATGTGGACTTGCCTTCAGGCAGATTTTGTAGGAGGTCATACCCCCTTCTCCAAACTACTACATATTACTTTGAATTAAAGGAGATAGTTTAAAATATAACCATCTTATAAATTCCAACCTTCATTCTCTATGCAATGACTTCCTCATGTTGCTATTGGGGAAGGGGCCATGTACAATTCCCAGATATTCCCAGACAGAGAAAAAGAAGCCTATGGGAACCATCTCACACACCACCAGTGAAAGAGTACCAATATCAAATGCCTTTGGAAGAAGAGATGCTATGAGAAGAGTGTGAAATAAAAAGTCTCAAACAAGTTAAGGAGCCAGAAGGCAATGATTCCAATAGAAACAATCTGTGTTTTAGTTATGATTGTCTGGTTTAATGACAGGGCTAATTGCCCATGAATAATTTTGATTTCACTATTCTAAAAATATCTTGCGGTAAACTAACTTGCGTGATAGAGCATGCGGCTAATGAAAAACCGCAAGGCACTTGAGAAGCTGGTGCTTGTAACATATTTTTTAAAGGCTGCAAGACACTGCTTTTAAAGTCTATATTATTCTGGCTTCTTTCAGATTACCCTGAAGAGGAGTTTATGGAACTTATTGATCTGCTGCTGACCCATTTGCAGGTGCATAAGCTGCCGATGGCTCGGCTAGCAGAGTTTCATATCAGTCTGTCACAGACTGTGGTGCTGCGCTATCATTGGATAAACATCTTTGTGGAGTCCTTAAAGGAAAAGATGTCCTTCTTTGATAGGTAAGATTGAAGTTACTGTGCTATTGGTGCATCAACATACCTGTCTGAGGCAATGGATGGAATATGTTTGTTCTTTAGTAGTTATAACTGGTTAGATAATATCCATATGTTTGTTGTATTAATAACATGGTTAAAATACTGTTTGTGGTATTTTTAGTACCATCTTTTGGTTTCTGGTATGGTTTGTATAGTCCCTTCATGCAGGTCCTTGGTGGTTTAGTGGTTAGGATGTGTTGCCCTCACTGCTGCAGTCCAGATTCAATTCATGGCCAGGGAATTGCTTTACAAAGCTGTCTGATACTTAGAAATGTAGCAAACAGTGAGGAGGATAGTGACAAAGTTCAGAATGACATGGACAGACTGGTGAAATGGGCAGACAGGTGACAGATAAAATTTAAGACAGAGAAACATGAAGTAATTAATTTTTGGCAGGAAGAATGAGGCAAGACTAAATCATACAAAAGTGGGTGCAGGAACAGAGCAGAGCAAAAGTGGTGCATGACCACAAATCTTTGGAGATAGCCGGACAAATTGAGAAGGCTGTTTGAAAAAATACATACAGGGTGCTTGGCTTTATAAATCGAGAAACAGAATACAAAAGCAAATAAGTTACCCAGAGTGTGGTCAGAATGTGGAACTCACTACTGCAAAGAGTAGCTGAAGCAAATAGCGTAGATGTATTCAGGGGAAACTAGAGAAACACGAGGGAGAAAGGAATAGAATATGTTGATGGGATTAAATGAGGATGGGTGAGAGGTCACCCTTTTGAAGCCTAAATATCGTCATGGACCTGTTGGACCAAATAGCCAGTTTCTGTGCTGCAAATACTATGTAAGTTATGCTCAATCTTTATAAAGTACTGGTTAGGCCCCAGTTGGAGTATTGTGTTCAATTCTGGCACCACAATTGGAGAGGGACAGATATATTTACCAGAATGGTACCAAGGATGGGAGGATTTCAGTTACACGGAGAGACTGGAAGAGAGAAGTTTAAGGGGAGATTTGATAGAGATATTTAAAATCATGAAGGGTTTTGAAGAGTAAATAAGGAGCAAGTGTTTCCAGTTGCAGAAGGGTTGGTAACCAGAGAGCATAGAGCTAAAGTAATTGGCAAAAACACCAATGATGACATGAGGGAAATAAATTTTATCCCAAGTGTTGCTATGATCTAGAATGCATTGCCTGAGAGAGTGGTGGAAGCAGATTTAGTAATAATTTACAAAAGAGAACTGGGTAAATACTAGAAAGGAAAAATGCTGAGCTATGGGGCACGAACAGGGGAATGGGATCAATTGAATAGCTCTACCAAAGGCATAGGCACAGTAGGTTGAACAGCAGCCTCCTGTGCTGTATCATTCTATGATTCTCTTGTGTTTTCCCTTTCTTCATTTCTTTATAACTGCAGGAGAGGTGATCTCTATATGTTTAGAACTTTCTTGCAGTAATGTATGAATCTCTAAAGCTGGACTAAAGTGTCCAACTTGGCAACTGCTTCAAGAGCTTCCATTTATAAAGCGTCTTTCAAGTCCTCACATCCCAAAATGCTTCAGAGCCGACTAAATACTTTACTTGTGTAGTCACTGTTGTAATGTAGCTTAATAACATTCATGCATGGAATTTTTCCATTAAACTGCAGGTTCTACTGTGTTTCAGATAAAGTGAAGATCTATGTTAATCAAGAGAAGACCAGGTACGATGTCCTGTTATAACAGTGGTATAACTACACCATGCACAGACCATGCTCCCAGGAGTGCCTTTATATCTGTGAAAATCTACAACAGTCTTTGAGATTTGTTAAAATAACTAAACACCCTCCCAGTGACTATAACAGATTCTTTGGAGTCTTTTATTCTGAAGAGTTGTCCCTCTGATAAAATATTCCCTATGATAATTACAGAATTCCAACAGTGAAGTGTATTGTAGCTGAATACCATTAATGTATGGAACACTTCTGAAACTAGCTCTGTTTTCCTCTGAGAAATACACTCAACACAATTGTCCTGTTATCAGTTGAGTTACACAGCGCTCTTAAAGAACCCTGGCATAAAATTGCAAAGGACTGTCTGTGACCTGTTACAAAAGGCAGGGACTTTTGTCATGTAGTTATAATTTATATACAGTAAAAATAATTCTTCCCACCTTATTTTTCAGACACACGTGATTCTGATTCCTCATCGTTCTCAGTTTGAAAATGCATCTGTTCTTCAAACTCAAAATTGGTTTTAAAAAAAAAACTCAATATTAAACATTTTGTATCAAACCATTAATCTGAGGTTCTTGCACTTAGGCTCTGTTAATGGGAATGCCAAGATGTAATATGGTTGCCCTTGACGCACTGTAATTTATAAAATCACCGTTTGGGATGTTCTCAATACTAGATTAACCATCTCATGGTGGCCATGCCTCTTAATCAGCATTCCTAAGTGATTTTTAAAAATTCTTTCACGGATCATGGGCATCACTGGCTAGGCCAGCATTTTTATTGCCCATTCCTCATTGCCCTTGAGAATGTGGTGATGAGCTGTGTTCTTGAACTGCTGCAGTCCAAGTGGAGTAGGTACATCACAGTGCTGTAGTGTAGTCAAGTTTCCATGGTTAAAAATATTTAATTGAGCCAACTAATTTTGTTTGTGGTCCATGTGTGTGCCTGAGTGGAGGATGACACATTTTTCTGTGCGTCATCATCCAAAATGAGTCAGACATCCTATGAGGTATTGAAGAATTAGTCTGCGGTAGCTGCTGATTCTGGAAGATTATCGGATTGTAATGATGCCAGCCAGCTGTGCTTTTACTGAAATCGGGCTTTCACTGCTCAGTACCCAGATGTTCATATTACAAGACTGTGTCGGAGTTCAGAAGGTACAGCAGATCACAAGAACTAAACTCAATTAAACTAGGCTCATCTGAGATCGTCCATAAGACTGAAGTATGCTGAGGGATTTGGGGATTATGGTCTCCAGGTATTGGGAGATCTATAGCAGCTGTGGGCCTTTCCTATCCTATCACATGACAGCAAGGGCCAATATTGAAAGGCTTTTCATTTTGATCCTTCAGTAGGCCCCACCAATATTGTTTTTGAAGTTATAAAAGTTTTTCTAATTCTTACACAGGACCTTCCTCGGTTTAGAGGTTTCAGCTGGCAGCAACTATTTACTGGAAATGGTCAACGAGGTGGATAAATCTATGAAGGAGTTCAATCTGAAAACTTACCATAAGGTTTGAACACTTTATAATCCACGCTGTGTCTCAGAGTAAATCACCAATGACCTATTATACAATACACTAACTACTTTGCAAGATTTCTGGCATTTTAGAGCCACATTTCATAATAAGTTTTATTTGCTTTAGAGTGAATTCTCTGTTTGTACAACTTAAAATATTAGGATGCCGAAAATACTTGATCTTTCTTCCTAAGCTCACTTTTTTCTAAGATCTAGCCATCAGGGACCTGATAGGCCGAATAGTCTCCTTCTATGTCATAATGACTCTATGATTATACCCTCCTGCTAAACAAAATAGTGCCTTAGACCAAAAAAGTAAAGTACCTCATCGCATACTGAGTCTTGGTATGAATCAGATGCAAATGTTAACTGGAGTTTCACTAGCAGCTATTAATTCAATTACATCAAGGAGCAGGTTAGCACAGTGTCCTTTCACTTCTGGAATCATGACTTCACAAGATTCTATGATGATCACAGATGAGAAATGGCATTCAGTCTAATTTCTTTCATCCATAAAAAAATTCCTTTTTCACCATTGTAGCACTTAATTGTTTCTTAAACTATTCCATGGTTTTTTCCCCTCCATTTCTCTACATGGAAGTAAACCAGCACAACTTGCATTTATATAGTCACTTTAACATAAAGAAAGTTTCCGAGCTATTTCACAGAAATGTAATCAAAGAAAAAATGACAGAGCCAAGGAAGATCATATTAAGGGTGACAAAAAGCTTGATCAAACTTAAAGGAGGAGGGAGAGTGGAGAGACAGAGTCCATTCTATGTGTTCATTCAACATGTTTTGTTTACCTCTATAAGATCACCCCTCATACACCTTTCCAGGCTGAACTGCCTGTTTCTCCAGTTTTTCCTCATAACCCGGGACATTTTTCATTAGGGTCAGCCCCATGGTTCTTTCCTGCATCACCCTCCAGCACTTGATGTCTTCTGTGTGTCTCAGCAGCCAGAATTGGACTTGACACCCAAGGTGTTAGCTGACCAGAGCACTGCACATTTTGACCACAACTTCCTCTGACTGTTGTTTTAACTATGTAGTTAATTGATCTTGAAATCCTGACTGCTGGGATAAACGTGTTCTCTATCTCCTAATTGTAAGGGCTAATCCTTTGTGGATTAAGCTAGTGCAGACTCAGCTATTTGGCACAGATTGACAGTCTCTGAGGCATGTGGAAAGGAAATTCACAGTGGTGCAGTTGACGATGTTCCTCCTAGTTTGGAGTTGAGGCATGTTTAGACAATGTGAAAAAAATTACTTTTTATCTGATACAGGCACCTGACTACATCTGCGATGCCTGATGCTCATAGAGGTAAACAGTTCTTTCCTGATGCTAGTACCCTCATTTGTTATAAGCACAAAATATTCACTAAGGATGCAAAATGAAAATCCTAGTTACTAGCCTAATTCTATTGTGTGGTTGTATTGTGTGACTGTTTTCTCCAAGTACCCTCATTGTAGAACGCTGTGCCTTTTCTTCTGGTTTGCTTGTATCCCCATCTGAATTATCCCATGAGTGCTCAATTCTTACCATGTGGTAATTATTAGTTCTTGAAGGGTGCTGGTTGCTTTGGATTATATGACTAATGTTACAAATATTTTTGGTGGATTGCCCTGCTTCAGTAAAGAGCATAACAGATCAAATATAGAACAATCATGATCTAATTGAATAACAGAACAGACTTGACAGCCTAACGAGCACCTACAGAATCCATCTATAAAAAACACTTAAGTCTTGCATATGTCTCAGACACATCAAATTCATCTTTTGTAAATAATGCAAAGGAAGTTCTGCTTTTAATGGTTTCACATAGTAATGCTGTCTCTCATCTGTATAATAACTACCTCCTGAATTTTGACAGAAACCTTCCTTTCACATTAGTGTGGCCTGGTGCTTGGGGGATGCTACTGCTGAACTTGAAAAACACCAACAGGAGCTGCAGGTAGGTACTGAAGTACAAGAACATTAAGCCATATCTAATGTCAAAATTAAATTGTTTGCTGATTTTACTGAGGACAAGCATGTGATTCAAAATCACCAGTAGAATGCAACTCAAAGTTTCAGATTACCACAGCAAACTAGTGCGTTACTTTTATTGAATTCATAATTTCAACACATTTTTAAAGCCAGTTGTAATGAAACTATACTGGAATATACATAAGACGCAGGAATTCACCAAGGCTCCTTTGACAGCACCTTCCATACCCACGACCACTACCGTCTAGAAGGACAAGGGCAGCAAATAGATGGGAACATCACCACTTAGAAGTTCCCCTCCAAGTCATTCACCATCCTGACTTGGAAATATATCGCTGCTCCTTCACTGTCGGTGGGTCAAAATCCTGAAACTCCCTTCCTAACAGCATTGTGGGTGTACACACTCCACATGGACTGCAGTGGTTCAAGAATGCAGGTCACCCCCACCTTCTCAAGGGCAACTAGGGATGGGCAATAAATGCTGGCCCAGCCAGCGAAGCCCACATCACGTGAATGAATTAAAAAAAAATACACTCATCTGCTTCAGTGCCTGGGTATATTTATTGGATTGCCAGCAAATGCAGGAAAACTGGGCGGGGCATGGGAGCAGGTATCTGATCTGTCCATTTAAATTGACAAACAGGTGATTGGCATTACTTAGCTAGGACCCAGCATCCTCCCACACATCTATTGCTGGGTCTTGGTGTCCTAGTAGCCTTGGGAGTAGGAGTAGGATTAGGCAAATCTAGCAGAAAACAACTTAAGCTCAATTTTGAAGGCATTGTGGCATAGCCTTGAAGTGGGTGACTGATCTGTTCATAATGCCGCTGTTCCTGTCTATTGCCTTTGGCTTTTTAATGTGATTCTTTGAAATAATTCTAAATCTGACCTGCTAGAACATTGGATGTGCTGTGGTGGTTGTGTGATTTTTTTTTAAAGTTAATATCACTGGCGTTTTTTCGATCAGGGCATAGCGATAAATAACAAACTGTTAGAGTCTAAACCATATCTGACCTTTATAGACTGGAATTACACTAACTGGGAATGGATGTGCAAGTGTACAAGGGGTTATGTAATCTAGAAGTGGCAAGTCCTTGATATTTCAAAGTTATTTTTTTGTTTAAAAAAAAGTATGTATGGGGCTCATTCATGTGTGCACTGGGCATGTTCAATTTAAATTTTACTGAATGAAAATCTTCACATTTGTAAAAGCACACCCACATGTGCATTGTGTGCTACATCAGAACATAAGAAATAGGTGCAGGAGCAGGCCATATGACCCCTCGAACCTGTGCTGCGCTCTGTAAACATTGGCTGATCTTTAACCTCAATTCCGGTTCTCAAACAGTCCCCTTATCTCTTAATTCCTTTAGAACCCAAAAAAAACTGTCTATCTCAGTCTTGAATATACTCAACAACTGTACAGAATTAGAGACTTCTGTGATGGTGGATGCAAACTCAACATCGTTAGTTTTGTCAGAATGCATTAACTGATATTGGTCAAATTTATGTTACATTTTTAGATATTTTATTCACCAATTTCCCCGCTGCAAAACTATCAGTGCTTAAATTGGAAATGTTTCTTAATTGGAAAAGTTTGAAGTGTTGAATTAATATGAGAGCCTCAGTAATGTATTGTACTGTCACAGTGCCTAGTCCTCCCATAAGTGGCGTTGACCAGCTTGCATTACAACTTGACAAGAATTTTGTACAAGAATAGATATCTCTTATGAAATGGACTAGCAGTTTCATGCTGTTAGTAGTTCAATTATGAACGTTATTCCCACAGAGGTTTCAAGTACCTTAGCCCATTGAAATTGTGTTTTATTTATCTTTTCCTGAAAGCTCTTTGAATTGCAGAAATCATAGAATTATCATTAGATTTTATTCGAGCTGCGAATGCTGATAATAGGCTTGGAGCACATGGTTCTAACAAAGAGAGAGAATGTAACAAACCTATAAGAAATTCACTGATTTGGGGGAATATTTGAGCCTCAGTTGCCTCTGTCCATCAAAATGCCAGTCTTCGTAACTCCAGCAACACCCCCCCACCCCCCCCGCCCGAAGTAATTGATTGTTATCTGGGCTAAGGTTCCATAGGCAGCAGTTGCCACCTACTACTTTGTTCAATTGGCCAGTTTTCATACCTGAGTCTTCATGGCAAGGTGTTTGGTTGCAGCTGTGCATCACACTTGAGATTGATGCTATCCTCACCTAGTGCCTAGCTTGCCACTTACATGACAAGCGTTGCCAGACAGTATCAAGTAATGGCTCATTTTCCCTGTCCTATCCTAGAATGCAGAGGGCAGTTGTAGCAATTTTACTAAGACTAAGCACAACCTTGTGATTGAAATCGGGCCTTGTGTGACGGTTACACGTGACACTTTCTAAGGAATAAAAACAGAAATGCTGGAAATACTCAGCAAGTCTGGCAGGGTCTATGGAAAGAGAAACACTGTTAATGTTTCAGGTCTAAGACCTTTCACCGGAACAATCACCAGGTTGCGAACCTTTTTTTTTAAATGCAGTAGCTTTTTTTAAAAAAATTATTTCTTTTACCCTTGATCTGTTGCATGGAGAAGTTAGATAATCTTTTGTTGCCATGCATGCTGTTGATGCTATTTCATTGGGCAGCACAAATGATGTTGCTGCTTTGGGTCAGGAATCTTCCCTGTAGATTTCCCACCCTACAGCTCAAGAGCACAGAACAAGAATAGGGTGTTTTCCACTTCCACATGTAAACTACCCTTCCATGGACTTCACTGCATCCATTTAATCCGTTGAAAAAATTTTTTCAATCTGTGACCTAAAGGTTATTGCAAAACCTTCATAATTTAAAAGAAGCAAGAGGAGGTTTGCTGGACTTCAGCTGAGGAGAGGTTGGAAAAGTTAGGACTGTTCTCCTTGGAACAGTGAAAGTTTAGAGGTGACCTGCTAGAGGTTTTCACGATGATGAGAGGTTTTGATAGAGTAGCTAGAGAAAAATTATTCCCTTGGGTAAGTTTGTCACCAACTAGAGACCATAGATTTCAAATCATTGAAAGATTTAGAGGGGAGTTGAAGGGCAATTTTTTCATTCCGTGTTTCAGGATCTGGATGCCTGACCTGAAAAGGTGCAGAAACTGAATCCATAAATAATTTTAAAAGGGAGTTGAACAGCTACTTGAGGATGAGGAACTTACAGGGTTACAGACAAATAGTGAAATTGTGGGATTGAGGAGACCAGCACAGGCACAAGAAGTTAATTAGCGGCTTCCTGTGTTATAAGTTCCTATAATTCTATAAAGACTACAAATGTTCTTTTATCATCAAGTCCTGGTTCTTTAATCTATTCCTTGTGTCCAAAAAAAATAAAATTTGTTGGAAATACAATGCAGGAGAAATTTGTGAACCAATTGTTGCCCAATATGTATAAAGCAGACAAAATTGAAGAATTAAAGTTATTTTATCATGTGATGTTAGTAAATCAGACTTGATGTCGTCTTTAAACTTCATGCTGTATGTTGATGTTGTTTGCAGGCTATAGTGGATAGATTTGAAGACAGTGCCAGAATCCTCCAAATGTTTGCAGATCAAGTGCGGTGCAAAACTGGAAACAAGATTTTTTCCTTTCAGTTGCGATAGCAGCAGTTGCTGTTTTATTGAGGACTCACTAGAAGCTACAGCTCAAGCCAGGAGTATGACTGAGCAACCTTGGGAAGAGACTCATTCTTTCCCAGATTTCTGCTCCAGTTATGGAGAGGCAGTGTAACCTCTTGCTTGTAATGAATCATGCATTAAGGCTAATTCATCATTGCAGTGAGCAATTACTTTTTCAGAATAAAAAAACTGTACTTTTTAATGGAAAAGGATTTGAAGCATGGAAATAGGAACTTTGCTTTAAATCCACATCCAGAGAATGACTTTTAAATGGATGCACAGCAGCAGAACTTTCTCCATGTCAGTGGGGTGACTGAGCCTGTTACATTTACCACATGGACAAGAAGAAGGCTCTCCACCACCTTCTCAAGGGCAACTAGGAGTGGCCACTAAACCCTGTTATTGCTAGCGATGCCCAGGTCATGAGAGAGAATCAAAAAACCTTCAAAATAGTTGAACTTTACAACTTGTTTCTTTTTTTTCCATTTTTGTTTATTTCTGGCTTTTGTTTAGCAATTTTTTTTGGATTTTAATATTGAACTAAAAACGGAAATTATTAAGAATTTGGATCTGCAGTTTTTTCAGTATTGTGCTCCTTGCATATTTAAAATGCCTTGTTCCATATGGAAGCTTCGACTTGAAACTATAAAATTCCTGCTCAGCTTTTGTAATCTGGATATATAGCATTTTCTATTTTTCCCGTGATTATTTCTTTAAAAGTAGTGGGAATTTTGGTTTAAAATTAGTACTCTACATATGTGAAAGTGCCATATAAATTAGATCAGGGATTCATCTAAAAATGTAATATCAAAGCTGTATTTACACACTTAAAAACTGGGAATGTGACAATGCTGATAATTTGAATTGAAAGTTTGGCAGAGTTAAGGTTTGAGAATTGCAGTAGTTTTTTTTAGCGTATTTGTTGGTGGATGTATTTTGAAGAACTGTAGGCTATCAGTTCGGTGAGATCATTGCACAATACCGGCCCTGAATTTATGGGAAAATAACAGTGAGTTTAATATGCAGCATTGTTAGTTTGGTTTTAGAAGAAACAGCAATTTGTGGTGAGGGGGATGTGCTGGATGGAATTTTCCGGCCCCATTGGCGTTGGGTATCATGGCAGGTGAGGTGGGGGGGTGTGGGGGAGCAATATGGCGAGAAGGCCAAAACTTGTTTTACGCCGTTGTGAAACCAGTTTGAGATCATCCGCTCCACCCGTCACTGGCCAGCCACATTTCCTGCCGCCGCACATCGGGAATGTCATTTTAACATATTTGCATCTAATTATAAGTCCTGCCCGTCGGAATCATCTCCCCACATCAAATTTACCATCCATGTTGGCATCCTTGTTCTGTCACAGTGGATGGTATATGCTGAGCTGTTCAAATCCCAGAGGGAAACTTGAAACAACTGCCACAACTATTTTACAATAGTTTCGTGATTCATGCCCTGGATTCAGTAGTAATAAGACCACCGAGTCTTATGGGTTTCTTACAAAACTAAATTAAACCTTTATTAATTAAAAAAAATTATTTTAAGCACATATATATGTTTGCAAATTACTACTATGATAACTCCTAGCTCCCCTAGTTAATCTAACTCCTGGTTACACTTCTGTTAAGGCAACAGTAAAAACAAAGTAGATTTTAACAGACCTAGGCAAAGCACCACAATACCCTGGACAGGGATGTTCAAAGTGAGTTTTCTTAACTTCAGTTCTTGCAGACAGCAATTTGGCCACAGCGGCTGGAGGCTTTTCACACTTGTTAGATCTTAGAATGCCTTCCTTGCACAGAGCCTTCTCTCCTTTATGCATATTTTCCCCTTTGAATGCAAATTCCCATTGTTTCGCTATGTCTTTGGACTTTACCTCTCTAATAATAAATTCTATCACAGTACCAATTTTACCAGTAGTCTTTGGGAAAGATAAACACACTGTTTCTTAACTTCTCCTGGCTAGGTGAAACATTTCACCCCCTCTTTTGAAATCAAGCTACTCTGGTTTATTTAAAAATGCAAATGTTCCCTTTACACCTCAAATTCTAAAACTTCACCCATGTTTACCTATTTAACATTTCAAACCTAGCTCTCTTCTGATACACTAAAGCCTTCAGGCCAGCTGCTTTTAATTCAATTAATTCTCTTCCACCCACACACCCATAGACACAGACCCCACTATTACTCTACAATAAATTCCAATAACATTATGAAAATTATTATGTCTTCTTGACAGTGCTTCATGACTGCCTTTAAAAGGCCTGTGCATGGCAACCTGAACTTTGAGGGTACTCGGAGGTGAGTGCACACAACCTTGGGCAATGCTCATGAGCATCGCCTGTAGGAGAATGAGGAAGAGGCGCTGCACATTCGCGGGGGGCACAGGCAAGTCACTTTTTCCTGGCTGGCGTTCGGTGCGGTGCCGGGGTAAGGACTCCAGTGCGGGTCAGACCACGAGAGGCGGGGTGGGAGGTTGGAGGCAAGGCAGCACAGACAGACTGAAAGGAATACTCAAGCACATGCCAGAGGAGTGGGATAAGACGGGGGAGGTGAGGGAAGTGGCCATGTACTTGGAAAAGCTTGCCAAAAGTGAGCATCCTTCCACAGCTGAGACCATTCATGTGCAGCTCCATTTACATGCTTGGAGTCGGGCCTCTGCAGCTTTTCTGCCCACTCAAGCAACGCAAAAACATGTAAGTGCCACCAAATGCTCCTGAACTTTTCACCCCTCGGGCACAGGCTGCAAATTAACATATGTTTTAGGAGGCAGCAGAGCAATTGGCTGACTGGGCAAGTTGTACAATCCCCTTGCAAAAGGTGGCCAAGGGACACAGCCACTTATGGAGGTGCTCACAGCCCCTTGCAATGTCTTTATTACGGTTTGGACCAGTTTGGCCTGAGCTGAGAGCACAGCATGCAGTCCAGTGGCCAAAGCTACCACCAGTCGGCCAAATGGAGTGGGGCAGAGATGGATGGCGTTTCAGACAGCCAATGAACTCACTACACATTGGTCAACCAAATGGTGGTCAGCACACTCCTGCATGCTTGAAAGGGCCTTCAGACTTAACCAAGAGAGGTTCTTAGTAAGCCCATGCAAATCTATGTGTATCTCTCTTAGATCCTGCAGGAGAACATCAGGATCATGGAGTCTGGTCATTTAGTAGTATTCCCCTTGGGCCTACAGACCAGAAAAGAAGCAGAGAGTGGCAGAGGTGCCTGGCTCAGCAAAGGGAGGAGCATTTCCCTCAAGATGAAGGGGCAGCAGGGCCTGCTGAGCACATGGCTGAAGATCCACAGTGAGCCGTCGCTCATAGGTGCCTTACTAGATCCTGGGTCTATAGATAGCGCTAGTCATTCCTGCAGATAACTGAGAACCATTGTCACTGAAGACTGCATATCTAGGGAACTGGTCGGTCATATATGTTACCCGCTGCAGAATTTGGCACCATGGGAACATGGAGGGCATCCACTGCCAATGGCTGTGAAACTGATGGCAGCACTCAATTTTTATGCCATTGGTTCCTTCCAGGGCTCCACACAGGTGACCTGTGTGGGATTTCACAAGCCTCTACACACAAGTGTATCCAGGAGGTCAAGGATGCTATCTTCGTGAAGGCACAGAACTTTGTACATTTTGCCCAGGATCAGGAAACAAGAGCGTTGGGATTTGCGCAGATCTCAGGTTTTCCACAAGGGCAGAGTGCCATCGACTGCACTTGCGTGGCTCTTACAACGAGGCTCATGCCACAACCTATACTTTGAAGGAGCAAATGATAGGCATTTTGAAAATGAGGTTCTGCTGCCTCGACAGGTCAAGTGGAGCACTGCATTACAGTTGCCGGAGGGCGTCGCGCAGCATCGTGCTTGCTGCGCGTTCCACAATCTGTTGCTGCAATGGGGGAGGACCTGACCAAGGAGGAGGTGGAGGAGCTGCATGTACTGTCCGATGAGGATGTGGAATGGGATGATGATGTCTTTGAAGGCGAGGATGCCAGCGATGAGATTATCACACTGGCCAGATGAGGCTGGTGCACTTGGGAGGCCTTCATAGACACAAGATTTATGAAGGATGATAATGAGATGCAGTGAGGACAATTCTGTGAATGTTTGACTCCTGTGTGGCTAATGACAGCACACACCCTCAGTGCTCAGCTTATGTCATGGCGATGCAGCGGAGGCCCTAATAGTCACTAGATTCCAAGAAGATGATGCGACATGCAGTGAGGGCACTCCATAGGTCTTCACATTGCGGCCGGTGGGTAAAACGATCTTTTTCATTCCCGCTACTGCACTTTGTGCAAACCTGAACAATCCTGTCCACTGAGTTCAGAATTGCCATGAATATTAGCTTTGTGAATATGGGGATCGTGCCATCAATCTCCCTGTGTGTTTCAAGAAGCTGTTGGGTTTGCTATGTAAATACCAATGGTACTCACCACAGAAAGTTGGGGCCGGTATTTCACAATGTTATGATATTGTTACTGAGGAGATTTTTTTTCTGCAATGATATGCAGAACCCCAGGAAAGGAACAGTTAAAAGCAGTGGAGTTTCACTCATCAGTCGTAATTTAAAAACATTTTAATCTTTTTTCCTTGCTTTTGCTTTCTTTTTCCACTCCCTATCAAATCTTTCTTTCTCTCTCTCTATTTCTGTCTCTTTTTACCTGAACACAGCTTCCTAACTCCAAGAAATGACTCTACACTTACCTGTGTTAAATATCTGCCATATGTGGGTAATTCATCCAAATACACTTACAACCTTTTGTCTAAACCCCATGATTATTTTTGTATCACTTACAAATTAAGGATGGCTCCACTGTTGAAATTTAACAATTTCTATTTTTACAAAAGCAAATTTGGGACCTTTGAAACAAGTCAATAGTTTTCCATTAAACATTCTCCCTTTCCAATGGAACTTTCAAAGTATATCTAATGCAGTCATTACACTGGAGTTGTTGTTCCATTCCCGCAAACTTCAGAGTTTCTAGCAATAAGGTGATGAGGCAATCAAAACCTCCCATTCCCAGTCACAGGCTACCATTTTGAGTTGCTTGTGCTTTTGCATGCAATCCAACTGTGTGATTTCAAACAATCGGGTAATCAAGCAACAAATCTACTGTAAACCAGAGAGGACTCTATAATCATGCTAGGCAATGTATATCCAATTTGTTTACATAAGTTATCAGCAAGTGAAACACATTTTCTGGAAAGAAACAGTTCCTCAGTCCCATTTCTATTCAAATACAAGTGCTCTATATACGTCTAAATATAACTAATTAAAAGTGATGACAGGAACAAGGGGCCAGAATTTGCTGGCATGTGCCCAGTGAGTTGAATGTTTTTTCTTCACCCTTCATCTTGAAAAATCTTGGTGCCACAAATTGGTAGTGACATCAATGGGCTCTCTGGTACCAGCTGTCTGTCTCCTTAACCAATGTAATAAGGATAGAGAAACAGAGCAAACAATAAAAAAGGGTGAATGAGAGTCAAATCAGGTAAAGAAAAACAAAAATAAAGAGAGCGAAAGAATTGATTGAGAGTGGGAAAAAAATTAAAATGTCGTTTAAATTACGACTGATAAGAGTGAAACTCCACTGTTTTCAACTGTTCCTTTTCTGGGTGTTCCGAAGTTGCATGGTATTGCAGAAACAAAAATCTCCTCAGTAAAAATACCTTAACAGCTTGTTTCACAATGTTAACTAATCTGTGGGACAGCTCTCCCAATTTTGGCACAAGTACCCAGTGAGGAGGACATTGCAGGGTTGACTTGTGCCTATTTGTAAGATACAACTGAGTGGTTTGCTAGGGCAGTTAGGAACCAACCATATTTTTGAGTCTGGATTCACATATAGGCCAGGCTGGGTAAGGATTGCAGGTTTCCTTTGCTACACGACATGGTGAACCAGTGTGTTTTTATAACAATCCAGTTGTTTCATTTATGGTCACCATTACTGATGTTAGTTTCTTGTTCCAGATTTATTCAATTGACTGGGTTCACGTTTATACTGCCATGGTGGAATTTGAACTCATGTCTCCACATTATTAGTTCAGTCCTTTAGATCCAGTAACATTAATACTGTTACAATTTGATCATCCTGGGTAGATCATGATTTTAAATAAAATACAGTACATTTTGACAAGGTATTAATCAGATTTATTAAGGTTTTTTTCTGTGCTTTGGGAATGTTGAGCACAGTGACAGATTTGAATAATATCAGTGACTGGATAATTTCAATGAAATCACCAGGAGCTGCGATCACAAGGTAGTAGCTGAGTTTACTTATCTGGTTATGGGTTGGGCAGGGGGGCTCTTGACAGGATCTTCCCACTGTGAATGCATAAAATGTTTGTTCCATGAATATGTCAATAGTTAGCATTCAGTTGACCAAACAGTTATTCTGCGTGTTGCATTTTAGCTAAATAGCTGACCTTTTGCCATTGCTGCCATCTTAAATGGTTGGTTGATGCCTCGCGGCTATAGTAGCAGCATTCTCACTTCTTGAGTCAGAAGGTCATGGGTTCAAGCTCCACTCTAGAGACTTGAGGGCTATATCTAGGCTGATACTCCAGAGCCATATTGAAGGAATGCAAAAGAGTGCAATCTTTCAAATGAGTCATTAAACTCACTTGCTACCCTCTCAGGTGGCCTTAAAGGATTGCATAGTACTCTTCCAAGAAGAGGAATTAGTTCATCAAGGTGTCCTGGCCAATATTTATCCATCAGTTAACATTGTAAAATAAATGCTCTGCTCATTATCACATTGCTGTATTTGGGACCATGTGCAAATTGAATGCTATGTTTCCTATATTAGAATAGTGACCACATGTGGGTAGGAGGTGGGAGGGAAGAAACAACTTCATTAACTTTAAAGGGCTGTGGATGTCCTGAGGTCATGAAAAGATGCTGAACAAATGCAGGTCTTTTTATAGAAGCACACCAAGTAAAATACTTCAAATGGATGGAATAGAAAATGATTGAAATTAAAAATGTATGGAAAAAGTGGCAAGATTACATATTTTAAGCACTTGTTTTATGCTTTGTTTGTTTTGATGTTTCTTTATATAGGCTTAATCTCAAATCTGCTTCTCTGGCAGGTTTACAGCAAGGGTTTATTTCATTGTTTACTCATAAGTTTCATGTCATGGGTAATAACAGTGGTAACTTTTATGTTTGAAAATTTAAATTTTAAACAATTGGGCCAGGGCCAATTGCACTCCATGGACATTTGGCACTTAAGTTGCAGGAGAGCATTCCTCTCATAGGACGTTAGAATCTTATACCAAAATAAATCAGCCAGATTCAGTAACGTAAATGTGGTTAATTGGCACACAGCTGTCTTTCTCCCACAGTCTGAACCACACAAACTCCCAACTGTAGAAATGCTAGTGGGAATGGGCATTCCATAAGCTTGGACTGGCTGTATTGCAACTGATTACTGTGAGCATTCTGTGAGCTGAAGAAGAAGAGATGCAGAAATGAAAGGTCAGCTGAGATTAGAGGGAAAATAAATTGGATACAATATATGGGAACAATAAAAACCACAATTTATTATGAACTTGGATTTGGGTCATTCCATTCATAAACTCTCCAAAATATCACAATGCTCAACAGATATCTATCCTTCTGTTCACTGGTTGTTCTGACGTGCTTTATTTTAAACAATCTTTCACAGGAGCATAATTGGAAAAAATTTAACACTGAACCAAAGATGATTTTTGGCTATTGAGACACATGGCTAAGAACGGGAACATAGAGTTACAGTTTAAGAGGAAGGAGGTTCTTAAATGCCTTCACCTCTCTCTCTACTCCTCTAATAGGTAAATGCCAGCGATTAGAGCCTTAATTACTGAAGGCAAATAGGTGATGCACATGAGTCCAGGAGGGGGTTAGAGGTAGGGACAAGGCCACAAAGGGATTTTAACACTAGAATGAGCATTTTAAAATGAAGGTTTTAATCAATCCAGAGCCTATACAGATCAGCAAGCAAAGGGGTGATGAGGGAAACAGAACTTGGTGTGAGTCAGGCTTTAGGTAGCAGCGTTTTGCTTGAGCTCATGTTTATGGAAAGTACAAGATGGAAGGCAAGCCAGCAGCATTGGAATATTCAAATATAAGAATGAAAGTTCAACAGTAAATGGACTGAGGCAAAGACGGGTGATATTACAGAGGTGGGAGCAGGCAGTCTTTGTGATGGAGAGGATATTAGGGGACTGAAGTTGTGAATAGTTTGGCTCAGCTTGAGACAATGACCAGTGAGAGGCTGAATAAAAGTGTAGGTTAACAAGTACCAATAATGGCAGCAGTTAGCTTGATATAAGTGGCCTCAATTGCTCTGGGCTGAGGAGGAGAAATATTAATGACTTCTGTTGGATACTCCTGGAGTCTACATGTTTACACATGCATGTGAACTTAAGAAATAGGATCAGGCGTAGGCCATACTGCCCATAGTCTACTTGACCATTCATAAAATCATGGCTGAACTATTGCATCAATTCCATTTTCCCACCCCATCCCTATATCCCTTGATTTCCCTGGTGCCCAAAAACCTAATGATCTCACCATAAAAGCAAAATACTGTGGATGTTGGAAATCTAAAATAAGCGCAGAAAATGCTGGAAAAACTCAGCAGGTCTGTTAGAATCTGTGAAGGGAGAAACAGAGTTAACATTTCAAGTACGTATAAATCTTCTTCAGAGCCAACTAATCTAGTGATCTCTATCTTGAATATACTCAAAGGCTGAGGATTCACAGTCTTCTGATGAAGAAATTTATTTTCTCAGTCCTAAATGACTGACGTCTTATCCTGAGACTATGCCCCCTAGTTCAAGGATCCCATCTGGCTGCAAGAACCCCCCACACCCCACTCAAAAACCCTTTCACTTACTAAACTCACCTATGCCTACTTGGATAAGGCACTGGAAATGTGTTTGATGAGTCGGTGACTTAATTGGAATGGAGAAGCAAAAACAAAACACCCTATGGTTGAGCTAAACTCAACAGCAAAAGATAACTGAGCTCCTGTTGCAGTTTGGTGTGGGATGGTTGACAAACTCTTAATTCTTGTAGATACTCTAGCACCACCTATACAGTAGGTGCAATATTTCAGTTCCTGTAGTTCACCTCTTGAAAAACTTGCAAACTTAAGAGTCCACAGCAAAAGACCTGGGATTTACTGGAATTTCTTTTCATCTGAAATGAGTTTGGTGCATGTTCAGCTGGGCTGGTGTCTCAGTAATATGAGAATTTGGTCAGTGGCGTGTTAACTACAAGGTGTCACCATATTGTTTACACAAATGAGAACAGACATGTCATGGGTTAAGGTTTCATAGGATTGTCTGGGCGAAAAGCCAGTATTGGCTACCTGTTATCGATACTGCCATATTTTAGCTTGTTTGCTCCATGTCAGTTTTATGCAAGGCAGCAAGTTGGAAAACTAGCCCAAATTCTTTGGTTTTCTGAACAATTCTCTAATCCAAAAACCAAAGACGGACAACATCTCTAGCAAAGTTCACAGGCCCTTTAATTCCACCTAGGAAAAGTATGTCGGTAACTAATTTTAAATTAAAATTTTGAACAAATATATGTTTGAGTCGAGAAGTAAAGTCAATCCCGTCTTCCCACCAAACTTAGTTTTGTTAAGTGATATATAATTTATATCTTGGATCTATGCAGAGATGACACTTGTTTCTAAATGTGCAGCAACTTTATTTAGAGTTTTATACAATGCTTTAAAATGTCTACGCTATGCTTCAACTCAGCTTCTGTTGTCTGTTTACTTATGAGTCAACACCCAGGCTTAATCAATCAAGCAGTGAACACTACCACCTATTAAGGTTTATTGGTGAGGTATTCAACTCAAAATATATTTTCTTGAATTAAAAAGTAACCAGAGAGAATTTTAAAAATTACACATTAAGCCTTTCCAAATGTTTCAAAGCTGTGGGTAAATTATTTAATTTGACAGAATATCAGTGTTTCAGGATGGGGAGGGGAAAGATGAGAGAGATTGCAGAGCAGAGGCCATTCTGAACCTCTTATTCTGTGGATATTAGACAATTAGATTGGACAATCAATTTAGGTGGAAGTAGCACAGTTGGCCTCAGCCAAAGCTGTAAATCCTTGTAGTAGGCAGCTGGGGTTGCAGATGCTGCTCCCAAAATGGCATAAGGTTGCAATACTACCAGTTATAGCAGGATTACTCCAGCTTCCAGTGCTGACTGTACCAGAGGTTACAGGGTCAGTGCGAGGACATCACATATTCATGGGCCAGATGCATGTTGGAACCTGCCAGCCCACATAAGCTGCAAAGTCCAGTTCCCTGTGGTTGTCTTTTGCAGGCAGAGTGGGGTGGAGGTAGAGTGGTACCTGGTTCTTCCTTCACTGCCACCCAACCAGCAGAAAATTTTTGTTCCCCTTTAATTGGCACCATTTAAAAGGTTATTAAAAAAATTTAACAGTTTTTTAGCATTCCAGGCCGCTTCACTGCCTTTGCCCCCTCCTTGCAGTGGGGCCCACTTGCATCCTTCTAGAGGCTATTACGTCTCCTGTCACTGGGTACTCTGACTTCCAACTTTAGGCCATGTCACAGTAAGGTTAGGGAAGCAGGCAGTCAGGGTAGGGAGTTCCCACCTCTTCTGGTGATCGTGTATGAGGCAGATGGAGTTTCCATTGCAGACAAGACCTCCCAACTTCCCGCCGACTACACACCCAGAACCTCCAAGCACCAAGTTTATGTTGGATTACAGCCCATTTCCAGGTTCTTCCACTCTAATCCCTCCAGAATGGATTGGACGATGTGTGCAATTTTGGAACCATTTAGTTTGAAGTTAGCTGCTGTTACTCCCAATTAGAGATCGCTTCAAGGCTCCAAAGGTCATACAATTACCTCTGTGCTTGACCACACCAAATATATTAAGATTTTGCTTGTGCCATGGATTAACGCACTATCAAGTGATCAACTGTGTGAGGTTGGTGGAAAGTAAAGACCAGAGCAGATTTCCCTGTACTGGTCCACAAATACCATTGCCAGTCTCAGCTTGGTATTGTAAGCCTGAGTACTTTCAGGTCTTGGAAGCAGGTACCATGTGTTGCTGCCATGTCTCCTACAGATCTTCTCCCTGACCACACTCAGTTGTTACTGCAAAAAATCAGAAACCAGGCACACATATCCTCAGTGTGTTAAATCAAATTTATTATCCAGTGAAAAATATAACACTCTAGTAGAAACAGACACAGTGGTTTTTAGTGAAGCAATATTGGTATTTGTCAATGAGACATTAGATATTACCAGCACATTATCAGCAACAGAAACTAGGTATATAACTGTATAGGTAAAGGCAACAGCATTAACACACAATATAGTTACCAGCCTCTGAGGCACCAAACTAACCATCAACTCTTGCCATCACAAATTAATATTTGATTTTCCAACCCCCATCTTCTCAAACCACACACCACTTGCTTGCAGAAGGAATGGGGGTGTGAGGGAAGGGAAGGGGCAAGACAAGCTACCAATCAGCTTGAAAGTCTCTGCCCATTCACGAGGCACTCAATGGTTCTGCTCATTGGCTTTCCTCTGACATTTCCCACATCTCTTGCAGTACAGCTTCCATTGGGAACAGCAAGTACAGGGAATGGAGTGCTGCTGGGGTATGCATCAATAGGTTGTGAAGGTTACAACCAGTATTACCAATGGTCATTAGGAGTATTGCGTTGCAACCTTGAAGACTTCAGGAATCACACCATCAGAGTGGAGGACAAGGAACCAGCGATTGTGGAAATAGTTCATATCTGTAGCAGCTTGCGTTATGGCTGCATCCAGACTTGGCACAAAGTGGAATGTGCCACATATCAAAAATATAACCACATTAAGAAAATATTCATATCCATAAATAATCACTGGTCAAATCTGCTGACCAAATGTTTGGAATATTCCACGTTTACAATAATTGCACTATATATCAAAATATACCATTCAAATATTATATTTAGACTTATGAAACTGTTAACACCCAACATTTATAACAAACTTTCACACACGCCAGTCTAGGTTTTGAATCATCAGAACCTTTTTGAAAATGTAAACTAGACACCAAAGGCTTTTTTAAAAAAAGCGCAACTATTTCTTCAACCCCAGCCTGCCTTCACCTCTTTAGAGTGGACACACTACTCCTGCTTTTTAATGAATTGTCATTTAGGAACCAAGAAACTATCAAAGTTGAAGCCTGGATCTTGGTCCCTATCCCATTCTGGTCTTGGTAAATGTTGTCAACTCTACTTTCAAATTGTTCTTTGAGGATCATCTATACATGTCTAAGAACGGTGGGAGCAGGCAAAAGAAAGGAAGGAGCTTTGGTAACGCAAATCGCTCATCCTAGCTGAATGCTAACAGAGCAATCAATATCCTTTCACACTTTTCCGCCATCTCAAAATGGAGGATGTGCCTCATATATAATGCTAATCCTATTTTATGTTCTTTTTACAAATATGTACATGAGTCGGTTATTTTTCTAAATCCAGATGCAATTTTACTGCTGTCAGACCGTAACATGTGTCCCTTCCTCCTAATGCCACATCCCTGTAATTGTAAGTATAAAGCCACCCAGTTTTAACTACCTAGACTGTTGTCATAAACAAACCATGTAGGATTACCTCACTTACAATTTCATCTAATGAGCCAGAAAAGAGAAGGTGAGTGGTCAGCAGTTTTATAGAATGGGATAAAAGGATGGGGCATGAAGTGGGAAAGGAGAGAAAGTGGATAAAGATGTGCATTCAGGATTTGGGCAAAGGAGAGCTGGCAGGCAGAAGGCTTTGTGGGGAGGGGAAAAGGGGGAGGGGAAACAGTGGGAGGGGGGTGGGGAGTGGGGGGTAAGCAGAAGAAACTAAACAGATGGCCTCAACTTCAGTGACACAATCCACAAGTGAAAAAAGGCACAGATGTACACAAATCATTTATCAATATCTAGCACTAACAGAAACAAAATATTGCACAACCATACTCTAATATTTCTGGCTGGAAGTTGTGTAAAAAAAAAAAACAACTCTAACCACAGAAGCTATAAAGGTCAAAAGGACAAGATTTGATTTTCATAACCAATTGCGATTTTGCCCTCAGAAAACAAGGGACATAAAGTTCTGGGGAAAAGGTATTATTTTCCTCTATTTTGAATAGTGTTAACTCCAAATAGGTCCAGAAGAGGAGCATTCAATTTAGTGGAAAGCAAGCTCAAAATTAATGGCATAATCTGTCAAATAAGCTAATAAAGTAAAACAAAAATAGGGATATTCAAAACACAGTTTAGTTGCTAAAATGAGAGGGGTTATGGTACTAGTGAGATTGGCTTTAATGGGCTGAATGTCATCCTTAACTTTGCTTTAGTATTTAGCTCCACACAATTCCCATTGTCAGAACTGTTCCCTACATTTCTCTTGCTAATGTACCTGAATCCTGGTTTAAGAAAAGCACACCAATGTATTTAATCACACTATGCTTTTTGGTTCATACAGGATTGACCAAGGAAGTGCGTAGTGAACCTATGCTCTTTAACATGGTCTCAAACCAGGAAATGCAAAGAGAGTCTGCAAAATAATGTGCAAGTGCCTACTGAGCATGGCCAGCCTTATGATTGGTGACCACCAGGGTGCCATGGTCAGGGTGGGGAAGGCATCACAGTCAAGAGTAAGTGCATGAGTGATGGGATGTGTGTCAGGAGGTAGGGGCAGAATGGGGCAAACATCACAGATATCGGATGGACAGACTCTGCAGGGAAAACAGGCACAACCATTTAATTGATATCCATAAGTAAATACTTGCTTTTTTGACAAAGCATATCAAAACATTCCTTACATGTAAGATGATGGGAAAGGGGTGTGAAAAAAGGGGTTCTTCACAAAAACAGTTTGAGAACTATTGTCCTTTCAGAAGCAGAGATTGCTGATGTTTATCTTACTTTACTATCCATTAGCTTAAGGCTGCAGCCAAGTCCACTTTTAAGGAAGTGATGGACACAGTCAGACTGTAATCCTTAAATAGTTGCGAAGAATAAACACGGTTTGCTTCTGTTTAACGTCTCAAACTATATTTATGATGAATTATTGCTGTAAACCACCCCTGCAAATGCACCCCTCCCCCCCACCCCACCAACTAGAGGCTGAGTCAAGGTGTGCAATTGTTTTGATTTGAAGGGGTTTTGTTATTCTATATGTTGGTTACCGTACTCCCATTCCTATGTTCCTGCCTGATGCCAGGTCAAAACTGGAAAGACCCAAATCAAACAGCATTAACCCCATAAATGTGGAAAACAGATTACTTAGCATCTGTCTAGATGATATGTGCATGGTCCAGACTGACATGAGTGAGGGTTTCACTACTTGTAGCACCTCGGTTAGAGAAGGGAAATTAGTTGTACTGCTACACTCTTTTATGCTCCAATAAAACCAGATGTCAACGATTGTTCAAAATAGCTTCATTACACAGAATTCATTATGAATGCTCTGCCTCAGATCACCATAAAAATGTGGCAAGACTCAAAATGTGTTCTCTCGCTTTCAGGACAACTAAGGTGAATTCATAACAGAGGTAAATCAAATAGGACCTTTTTAATGTAGGATATTGTGGTGAAGTTGGACAGCATATTGATATGTTCATTTGAAGGCAGTTCCTTCATATAGACTTTGCCTTTCTGCTTCCCTGCCCATGTTTGGCACTGAAGAGCACTCACTAGGTTGACAGTCCCATCACCCTTTCCATATTGGACTTTGGGTTCCTGGTCAGGAAAAACGTCATAATAAAAGGACTCGGGTGTTTGCACTCCAGTTCCATATAGGCAGTGTATTGTTACCCCAGGGGCAGTCAAGTTGTACACCAGTGATTCAGTGTTTTGCCGCAAGAGCCAGCCATCTTTAAAGTTGATGTCCTGGTAGAACTTCGGGTAGTCCTTCATGGTATAATTGTATGTTGGTGTGGTGACGAATATTTTGTCCATTGACCAGGTGTTGTTGTAAGGAAGGAGCCAGTTTGTGGAGACGGCAGTCCGCTGCTGTTCGCGAATCTTCAGTGGGCTGATGACAGGAATTCGATCATTGTCTCCTATGAGGTGAAGCAGAGTTTAAACCTTTGCTTTAGTGCTCATCAAATTTTATAGCACAGAAACAGCCCATTTGACCCAAATGGGTCTATGCCAATACTTATGTTCCATAGGAATTTTCTCCCGTTCTACTCCATCCCACCCCATCAACATATCCTTCTATTCTTTTCTTCCTCAGTTGGTTATTTGGTTTCTCCTTAAATCCATCTATACCATTTTCCTCAACCTCTCAATGTAATAGCATGTTCCACATTCTAACCACTCTTGAGCAAAAGGCCTGAGATAACAATGTTTTGAAAAAAAATCAGATTCTCCTTGAATATAAAATAGAACTACTGAAGTTTATAACATAGAATGATGCCATTTGACCCAGGGTGTCTGTACTGGCTATTTGTTAGATTTGACCAATTCAAAACTAATCTTACGGCTCTTCCCTCTCCATAACAATTTCGGAATCAAATGCTTACCTATTCTTAATGGGCTCTGCCTCAATTATTTCCTACCACTTAGTGCCATCATTCCACCCCCATTACACAAGCGAAAGCAAGACAACTACATGTATGCTTCATTTGTAATGTTGTCAGTGAAGATCACCCTAGAGGTTTTTTACATTGTTGCGCTTGATGTGCCCCATGACCTACCTGTTGCCAACACTCGCAAAGTCTTTGACACGCCTCCCCAAGGAGCCCCCAGTGCAATGTAGCATCTAATATACTTGTCTTTCCACTCCTGGGGCTGATGGTTGAGGAAGTAGAGTGTGTAAAGATTTCCCATACTGTGCGCTATCAGAGCAATAGGGCTGCCATACTGTTTGTACATGGATTCAATCATCATCTGTAGATCTTTAAAAAATTGGCCATTTTCATCTGGAGAGAAAAACATAGGAGAGAACTCACTTGAGTTGTTCAAAAGGAAAATGAGATCGACATTTTCTTCACATGGCCCAACTGAAGAATCATTCGGCCCATTGTGTCTGCACTGGCTCTCCAAATGAGCAGCATGACTTAGTGTCATTGCCCTGCTTTCCCCCTGTACCCTTGTTTCTATTCAAATAATCATTTAATGCCCTCTTCAATGCATCCATTGAACCTGCCTCCATCACACTTCTGAGCAGTGCATTCAGACTCTTAAGCACTCATGTGAAAAAGTTTTTTCTCACGTTTGCTTCTTTTGCAAATCACTTTAAATCAGTGCCCTCTCGTTCTCGATTCCTTAATGAATGGGAATAGTTTCTCCCCATCTATTCTATCCAGTCCCCTCAAGGTTTTGAGCACATGTGTCAAATATCCTCTTAGCCTTCTCCTCTCCAAGGAGAACAGTCCCAGCCTCTCCAATCTCCCTTCATAACTGAAGTTTCTTATTCCTGGAATCATTCTTGTAAACTTCTTCTGCAATCTCTCCAATGCGATCACATCCTTCCTATAGTGTGGCACCCAAAACTGTACACAATACTCCAGCTGAGGTCTAATTAGTACCTAATATAAGCTCAGCATAACTTCCCTGCTCTGGTACTCTCTGCCCCTATTAATAAAGTCCAGAATACTGTATGCTTTGTTAACCACTCTCTTCACTTGTACTGCTACCTTCAATGACCAATGCACGTATACACCCAGGTCTCGGTTTCTGCACACCCTTAAGAATTGTACCCCTTATTTTATATTGTCTGTCCAAGTTCTTCCTACCAAAATGAATCACCTCATACTTCTCTGCATTGAACTTCACCTGCCACCTATTTGCCCAATCCACCAGCTCGTCTTTTGAAGTGCTATGCTGTTCTCCTCACAATTTGCAATGTTTCCAAGTTTTGTATCATCTGCAAACTTTAAAATTGTCCCCTGAACACCAAGATCTAGATCATTAATATATATCAGGAAAAGCAAGGGTCCCATTACCGACCCCTGGGGAACTCGACTACAAACCTTCTCCAGCCCGAAAAATATCTATTGACCATTACTCTGTTTCCTATTATGCAGCCAATTTTGTATTCACCTTGCTACTGTCCCTTTTATTCCAAGAGCTATAACTTTTCTCACAAGTCTGTTGTGTGGCGATGTGTAAAATTTTGAAAGACCATGTATAAAAAAAACACAAAATATGCTTTCTTAAAAATGTTTTCATTTATTCTTAGCACAGTAAAGATTAAATTGTTACTGTTGCAAATGATGTTAGCTCCACTGCTCTATAAAAATATGCCAGGCCAAATTTATACCGACAATATTTGAACAGTAACTTTAACATAGGATACATCCCATTGGTATTTCACTGTGGAGAAGGGGAGAAAATAGATTGAATGTTGAACTAGTTGAGATAGTTAGGAATGTTACCAAAAGCTTAGTCAGAAAGAGGAGTTGAGAAGATTTTTTAAAAGTGCAAAGGGAAAGGGTCTTTTAACTATGGTGGAATGAAGGGAAGCGGGTTTGTATGGTTTGGGGTGGGGGGGGGGTTGGTGGTGGGGGGTAGTGAGGGCAATGGAATTGAAGAGAAACCATTGCTGGAAATATACATGTAAGCTGTCACTGTACGAAGAATTGGGATCTTAGTACAATTTTTTAAGAAATGAAAGGCAGAGCAATGTTTCCATAAGAGTCAGGAGCTTGGTTTTTGTCAGGTTGAGAGCTGCATGTAGGGATTTCTCACTCAGAGAAAGGCTGGCGTAATGAATATGCTGACAGGGTTACAGGCCCTGAGTAAGCAGCAGGCAGAGGACGCACGCTAGAGAGAGAGACATGGGTTGGGGGAAGAGAGAGAAAAAGAGAGGGGGGTGCATCAGCAGGGGTGTGTTGAGTTTTGACCGTGGCAGAGGAAGGTACTGCGCTCCTGACCCTGATGGAAACACTGATCTGCCTTTCATTTCTTAAAAAATTGTATGAAGGTCCCAATTCATACAGTGACAGCTGACACATATATTTCCAGCTGTCCACAAACATGACCCAGACCTCCCTGTCGCTTGCCATTTCAACACCCCACCCTGCTCTCATGCCCACATGTCTGTCCTTGGCCTGCTGCATTGTTCCAGTGAAGCTCAACGCAAACTGGAGAAACAGCACCTCATCTTCCGACAAGGCACTCTACAGCCTTCTGGATTGAATACTGAGTTCAACAATTTTAGATCATGAACTCTCTCCTCCATCCTCACCCTTTTTTTCCCCAATAATTTATATAGATTTTTCTTTTCCCACCTATTGCCATTATTTTTAAATGTATTTCTATCCATTGTTTTATCGCTACCTTTTAGCCTATTTTGATCCCTTCACCACCCCACCCCCACTAGGGCTATCTGTACCTTGCTTGTCCTGCTTTCTACCCTTAATTAGCACATTCCTTAGATAATATCACCACCTTCAACACCTCTTTGTCCTTTTGTCTATGACATCTTTTGGCTATCTCCACCTATCACTGGCCCTCTATCCAGCTCTACCTGTCCCACCCCCTCCTTAAACCAGCTTATATTTCACCTCTTTTCTATTTTTACTTAGTTCTGTTGAAGAGTCATACGGACTCGAAACGTTAACTGTGTTCCTCTCCGCAGATGCTGCCAAACCTGCTGAGTTTTTCCAGGTATTTTTATTTTGTTTTGGATTTCCAGCATCCGCAGTTTTTTGCTTTTATCTATATATTTCCAGCAATGGCTTCTCTTCAATTCCATTGCCCGCACCACCCCCCACCATACAAACCCACCTTGAGAATCTTCTGAGGATTTATCTTCAGCACCCTCCCTTTTACTTTCTGCTGCTAAAGTGACAATCTGCTGGGGTCTAGGCATTTTGCAAAGGTACACCTGAGGATACAGAGATCCATCCCTCCCCCACTTGCCCATACTCCATGACTACAGCTCTGTTGCTGGATTGTTTTTCTGAGTGTTGAGCCTCACCCTATTTTCCATTTCAAAATACAGTAAGCCACATTTGAAGCAAAAGCCAGAATGAACCTCGTCCTCTATATAAAATGAGTCTGACCCATATATAACACAACATCTATAGGAATAACATGACCAACAACACTGATCTTATCTAACTGCCTTTGGACCATGCCAATATAATGGAAAAATCTTCATAATTAAAACATTCCATTATTTTGAACATTTGTAGCGGGAAAAAAAAATTTTGAATGGTTACCTCCGCCAAAATAGCCAAACTCAAGCTTAACATTACTCATTTATTATAAAATAATTGCCAGTTACAAATGTTTCTCATAAGGAATCTGTAAAGCATTCTAAATGGAGACCTTTCCATCATATCAGCATGGTTCAAAGGTCAGCCCACTAGGAAACTAGCACTGCAGAACAATGTAATATGTGAGAAATGTGGAGGTCGTGATGGTAAGAAAGGGTCAGTAGAGTGCTGCCCTGTCTATCGTGGATCAGGAATACAAGTACGCATCCACCAAATTGGACCAGGCTTGGTTCAGCAAATTCAGTCTGTGTGCCAAGAGTGTCATGGCCAAGGAGAGCGCATCAGTCCCAAGGTAGGTGTAAAAACTGTAGTGAAAGAAAAATTGTTATGGAAAAGACCCTGGAAGTTCACATTGATAAAGGGATGAAGGATGGCCAGAAACTAACATTCCATGGTGAAGGTGACCAGGTACTTGGCTTAGAACCTGGAGATATCATCACTGTGCTCGATCAAAAAGACCACAGTGTCTTCACAAGGCAAGGGGAGGACCTTGTTGTGCATATGGAACTGGTGGAGGCTTTCTGTGGCGTCCATCGCCTGATCACAACTTTGGATAAAAGAACTATAATCTTTACATCACACCCTGGTCACATTGTTAAACATGAAGATATCAAGTGTGTGCTGAATGAGGGTATGCCTATTTATCTCAGGCCATATGAAAACGGTCATCTAATCAGGAGGTCCTCAGGGGCTGCTATGCATGGCTGAGGTCTCTCTGCTCCTCACTCACTTTCACTGCAATAGAGAGGCATCAAGGGAGAGACTAACTTAGAAAGAAGCTGAAAAATTTGAGAGCTTTTCCTGCCATGAATTATATCCCAATTTACTTCTCCCACAGTTTACGCTGTCTCTCCACCAAATTCCATCAACTAATGAAAAAGGAAACCTGTTCCCAGATCTCTTCCAGTACACACATACCATCCAGATGTCTCACTGTCAGTCCCTACCTGTAGGCAAGTCTCTGCCTTTGCTCAGCCCCTTCCTCAATGACACAGTCAAAGCTCAACACATATAGTTTGGACAAATCACAGTCGCAAACCTGGGCTGAATCACCAACCTGCAACATATCCATTGCTTTATGTTCAGACTTGGCCATAAAAGGAACTCACTCTTCCTTTCAGAAACATCAATAAACTTGAGATCCCACATTTCTTTACTTAAGCTTCACTTACTGGGTGCCCGGCGCCAGTCATATGGAGCACCACGGACATCTTCGTCTCTTGAGTAGCCCCATTCCACCAGAGATTTCACCAAAGTGTAGAAGTAAATCCCTGTAGAAATAAGGTGAAAAGAGTGATGAAAGTGGGAGCCAGTCAGGTTGAGTGGAAAAAAGGAAAGTATTTCCTTGGTCATCAAGGCAGCTCACCACCACCTTCTCAAGGACAATTAGGGATGGACAATAAATGCTGGTCTAGCCAGTGTCACCCACATCCCATGAATGAATAAAAATAAACTTCCCCCTCTCAACTTCAACCCTTCATTGTGTCTTTCTCCAACACGAAACAGAAAATTTGAGAGAAGACAAATTGTGGAACACTCAGGGCATGGAGGGGTGGTCAGGATTATTTCTATTGGAGTTTAGAGAGGTTGTCACTGTGAAGGCCTGGACAGTTCCTTGGTGGAGATCAGTTTCTGGATTTGTGCACACGCTGCTATTGGCAGGAATCCAGGGTCAAACAGCAGAGATCAGCAGCAAATGTAGTTAAACCATACCTCACCTATAGAAAAAATAAAGTTGCTTGGTATGGAGCTGTAGCAGCAGAGCCCTTGCAGCAGTAACTTCTGAGCCAAGAATTTACACATTGGGCACAAAATACACTCACTTTACAAAGTGAACTCTTAAACTCATGTTTCCGCTCAAAATTGCTTGCATTTCATTGAACTTAAAATCTGCTGTGAAGCAACACAATCAGGCAGTGTTTTAGAATGTAATTGAAAAAACTTTTTGCATTACAAAATATTTCTCATGTTATTTAAGTTGTAACTTGGTGCAGTTTGATTAATGCAGCTGAAAATGGGTTTATTATAAAAAAATTCATTTTTCAAATCAGGGAGTCCAGTCAACACAAGTAACCCAATTTTAAATAACTAAAAGTGACTTAAAAAAAACCTATAGAGCACCATTTAACAGTTACATTGGTATAGAGCAGTCAGTATTAATCAGCACACTTCAGCTTTCTCTGACCTCCACTGCGCTGGGCATATTTTCAGCTTGAAATTCTTTGGTCTTTTGCACTGGTTTAGCCAATCTGATCAGTACAATGTAGCAGTAACTCCAGGCCCTGCACTTAAGCTTCATGGATACAATCTCAAGCACATGGGGCAAAGTCCACTACACTTAGTTGCTTATATTAGGTAGTTTGTTTCGCTTGTGTTAACTGTTGAAAGTGCAAATATGTCTTGAACTCTCTGCAACAAATTTTTTTTTCTGGATTTCAGTAATAATTCACTCTGTAAACCTACACCCCTAACAGTATCAAGTGCCAATACAATGGCCCACGACCATCGACCTGAAACATTAACTTGGTTACTCACCCCACAGATGTTGCTAGACTGGCTGAGTGTTTGAAAGATTCTGTTTCTCATCCCATCCCCGTGCACCCCCCCCCCCCCCCCCCCCCCCACCGAATACAATGAGGTTTGGTGCTGAGGATAAAGCAGTGAAATAACTCAATGGCCCAGATTTTGCTGGAAGAATAATGGTGAGACATCAGTGCTCACGGTTATTATGGAGTAACTCGGAGAGTAAACTCTGAACACACATGCAGTTAATCTTCAGAAATCAGGAAGTTGATGTTCGATCCATCCAGCTCCTTCATGAGCTTCATTAATGGGCACCTCACTGATTCAGCACACCTGAATTCAACATACATGAAGGAAGGGTGTGAAATTGCAATACTTAACCCACTACATATCCCACTAAACACTTATCCATTCAAGTGAATTTTAACAGCATAAGTCTCAATTTCTGCCAAATAATCTCACTGATGCTGAAAATTTACATTTACAAATGTAGAGTCTCATCCCTTCAGATTTTAATTATTGAGGATAATGTTTGGCAGCCAGCTGATTTATTTAAATGGAAAATTTGACAGGGGGAGGGATAGAGGATTGAAATATTACTCATTGCTCACTATTTTCATCTGTATTTTTCTATTGGGCCTCAGTTCCTTATGGAGTGTGTACATTGGGCAAAATCACTCTCACCTGGGCTGGGTGGGGGGCGGGGGAGGGCATGGGGAGAAAGGAGCTGGGGGGCTGCTATCATCTGGGCAGCTCATTGCTTCCCATTTCTGGTGTGTGCAAGAGGGTGTATACATTTATAACTTGAACATGGGTCACTAGTTTCAAACAATTTAATTCAAGTACTTTCTTAAATAAAAAGTTCCAAATTTTCATTTGGGTTATGAATGCAGAAACACCAAAAGTTAATTTGCTAATTACGCATCCACCAACTGCAGAGTTAATACTTGTTAAAAGGAGACCAGCAGCCACACTGTTAAAGTTATTAGTGCCTCTTGCATGTAATGAATAATTAAACGACTTTGCATTTTTAATTTTTTTATTTGCTTAACTAAAAGATTCATTGTGTTAAAAACTATTAGGAGTTTTGATAGAGCAGATAGGAAAGACTAATTCCACTGGTAAGTTGATCGACAAAACAGGGGACACAGATTTAAAATAAACTGGCAAAAAAGCCAGGAGGGAAATGAGCAGAAATTCTTCTTACTCAGCAAGTTATGATGGTCTGAATGCACTGCCTGAAAGGGCAGTGGAAGCAGATTCAATACTTTTCAAAAGGGAATGAATCCTTGAGGAAAGAAAAAAAATTGCACAGCTATGGAACTAATTGGCTAGCTATTTCAAAGAGCCAGTATTAGCACAATGGGTTGATTGGCCTCTTCCGTGCATTATGATTTGATGGCCGAGGGCTGCAGATTAGCTTGCGAGCTCCTGTAGTTTGGACGCATTCAACTGGAAGCCATGTCTGTAATGCATTTTGACAAGAATTATCTCCAGGCTCCTCCTGATGTTAATCTGTGGTTTGATGGAACTCTGGGATACAGCTACAAAAAGTTTTATTAGTCACAAGCTCATGATTTCTTCCACACCATGACACACCAGACATACTGGGAAGGAATTTATTTAAACAGAGCAACATCTGCTCTGGAAACATACAAAAGTGCTTCTCAAATAGACCCTTCCTATATCATTGGCCCAGTTGTTAATATATTTTTAAATAAAAAATCATACATTAACACAGCAGCACTAACATAGCAAAAACACCCCAAAGACACTTCACCAGAGTATGTTATTAGACCAATTCAGATACCAAACTACACAAGGATCTATTAGAACATGTGACCAAAAGTTTGGTCAGAGAGATTGGTTTTAAGGAGTGTCTTGAAGGCAAGAAAGGTAGAGAGCTGGAGAGCTTTCGGGGGGAACGCCAGGGCTTAGGGCCTTAGCAGTTGAAGGCATGGCTGCCAATGGTGGAGTGATTAAAACTGGGGGATGTACAAGAGGGCAGAATTAGAGAAGTGCAGATAATCTTGGAGGATCGTATGATTGAAGGGGTGAGGCCATGAAGTGTTTTGATAACCAAAAGATTAAAATTTTAAAATCAAAGTCATCTAGGTCAGTGAGCAGAAATGGTGATAAGTGAGCAGGACCTGGAATAAGTTACAAAACAAACAGCATTGTTTTGGGGCTCTACAAGGAAAGGGGAAATGAAGCTTTTTTTATATGGGGTTTAATGCCATGTTAGGGTATTTGCTCCCCACATCTGAGTTGGCAGCGGTCTGCACTAATTTACCTGGATGTGTACAGGCCTGGTCTCTTTAAACTGCATATACATGGTGGTTGACCTTGGTGAATTTGGTAAAGGTATCATGGGCCTGCTGCCATTGTGCAAGCACCAGGATTTGGCACCAATGAATGCAACATCAAAACTAAAACTTGCTTTTCTTAGAACATCATGTTGGCCACTGGGTAAGGCATGCCACACGGACAGAGTTGGATTAGAGTCTGTGCTGGGTTAGCATTCCTCAGTTGGGTTGTGGCTGGGAGTGCAGGGAAGGCAATGGGGTTGGGATCAGCCATGATCAAATTGAATGGCAAAACAGCCTTGAGAGGTAGAATGGCCTACTGTTCCTATCCTCCTACACAATGCAAAACCGTCCAACATAATCATAGAATCTTACAACAGAGAAGGTGCTCACTGGGCCCAACATGCGTGTGCTCAAACTCTGATATGGATAAAGTAATTTTTTTTTTTTAAATACAGGATGCAGCCATGGTTGTGTTGAGGGACAAGAGTTAATATGTGGTGCTAGGGCAGAGTTACTCTGTATCTGTACATGTTCCTTAGAGATGGAAGCGGTTGATAAAAAAAAAAGAAAAATTGTTAGATTTTTTTGTTCTGTTACGTTCGTGACCACAAAAGCATCCAACAGAAGAGGAAGCGAGATAACACCTAAAGTAGCCTCTCTGACAACAATGACAGAATTAGAACAGAGGGTCAAGCTTACAGATTCTCACGGGGAAAATTGCAGGGAATCTTACTCATATGTACAGTGGGCTGGTTAAACTCCATGTGGTGTTAAAAGCTTAACAAAAATGAGGGGAACTAAACTTACAACCATGTTTCAAAGTAAGGTTATTCCAATAAACAGCTGCTATTTTCAACATGTGAGAATGGATCTACTCAATTCTGACAGGGCATAAGGAACTTTAATAGCAATGACACTCTCAGGCAAACCATAGGTGTACATTTATTTCCATAATTATAATTGACTGAGAGAAATAGGTTTAAAATGCATTGAGGCACATGCAGAAAATGAAACTGAAATATATGAGTGCATGATGCAGATAAACAACAACACCATTTCTATCTGTGTAAGTAACTAGGTCAATCAATGCAGTACATAACACTGGAAATCTAGAGTTACAGCACAAAGCTCTTGTATTAGTGGTGCGATGGTGCTTTCAATATGTTTCTAACTGCCAATGTAGCTCTTTATATGATCCCTCTCAATTCCTTTCCTATCTGTTTCTCTAAGTCAGTCACCATCAATTCCATCTGAATCAGCTTTTATTTTTCTGGCATTGCTGTATTTAAGTCCCTCTATTCTGATTGCTTGTGTCCTTTTTCCCACAACTTGGTTTTGGTGGCAGCCTTGGCTCAGCAGTCACCGCTCAGTCAGAAGTTCATAGGTTCAAAGCCCACCTAGGGAACTGAGCCAAAAAATCTTCACTGCCACTTCAGTGCAGAACTGAGGGAGTGCTACCCTGTTGGAGATATTGTCTTTCAGATGAAATGTTAAACCAAGGCTCTATCTGCCCTCTCAGATGGACACAAAAGATCCTGTGGCACTATTGGGAAGTAAACACTGAAATTTGCTGGGTGTCATAGCCAATAATAACCCCACAACCAACTCTTGTGATTCTCTAAAATACAGTGCCTTGCATTCAAAAGTATTATTTTAGTGGCTGTGAAGTGTTTGAGATGCCATGAAAGGTGCTATTTATAAATTCAAGCTCTGATTAGCTCCTTTGGTTTCCCCTCCTCCTTGGTTCTTCTCCTTGAACCTTCATTCTTTGATAATGACCTTGGTCATTATCCCTTAGTCTCTGAACCCTGCCTCCACTCGTCCTTTGTCTTATACAAAATAAAACTAAGATAAACAAGAACTATGTGAAACCATTTCAGGGACCTCTGCAGTCAACACAAAAAATATTGAAGGGTGTCACACTTTGCTAAAGCAGCAGTAATCAGACAGAATTAAAAAAAACAAATGGAAGATTTCAAAGCTATAGGCCCTTTTCCAAAAAAAAAGGTCTTGCCCCATGTTAAGATTTTGCCAACTACGATACCTTTTACCCATGCCCAACACACAAGTCCATTGTCATTGGCAAACACTCACTCCTTATGAATGAAGACGTGAATTTATGAGAGAGGTAGCTTGGATTCTACCAGACAAACAATGGTCACCTTTATTGTCAGTGGTTCATAACAGAAATAGTCCTGGATCCTTTAGATCTCTTGACTAAATGGCATCAGATTCAAAGTGGCTCAGCCTGAAAACTATAACCTCAATAAAAGAAACTTTTACCACAAAAGTTTGTTTTAGCCCAGCGTGGTCCAAATCCAAGTAAATTGAGTTCTTCACCAGTATGTTCCAAATGGAGAACTTCAAACCACCATAGATGTCCCACAAAGATTTACACCTTAAATTACAAATTCGTATTGACAAAACTTACCAACAGTTCTTTTGCTGGGATCCAGGAATTCCAGTGGGTAGGTTTTGCCAAATCCAGGGACTCTCACATCAACTCCAGGTGGTGTTTCTGTTGTTTTAGTTGTTGTGTTGTAGATTAGCCTTCAAATGAAAAACACAAATATATAACCAAATTCTTATAGTTACTAGTTCCTTCTAATGCTTTTCTTAATTCATTCACTGAATGGGAGCATCATTGGTAAGGTCAGCATTTACTACCCATTCCCAATTGGCCTCGAGAAGGTGATGGTGAGCCATCTTCTTGATTATAACTGAATGGCTTGCTAGGCCATTTCAGAGACCAGTTAAGTCAACCACATTGTTGCGGGTTTGGAATCACATGAAGGCCAGACCATGTAAGGATGACAGATTTCTTTCCCTAAATGACATTAATGACTCAGGTGGATTTAAACAGCAATCGATAATAGTTTCATGGTCACCACTATTATCAACTTTCTATTCCAAATTTATTCCAAATTAACTGTGGTAAAGTGAGGTACCCTGTCCTTTTAAGAGAAGGCAAATGTACTGATGATGTGACAGCACTGATAAATCATATACATTGCGGGCAACTGGGAACTGTAGGTCTAGTTCTGGAGGTTTCTGAGTGAGCACGTATGATCTGGTGCTCTGCCCTATGACTCAATAAACCTTCACTGTTTATTCTTATATCAGTCTCTCCTTGTCATCAATTGCTGCTTGCAATCAATGAGAACATAGCAAGGCCTGCAAATAGAGTTACTTAGCCAACTAACTCATTTACCCAAAACACAAAATTAACTGAATTTAAAAACCCCAGTTGTCATTCTGGGATTCGTACTGTTATCTCCAGATCATTAATCGGGGCCTCTGGATTACTAGTCCAGTAACATTACTGGATTGTTACTGTACCCCAATGGGGTCACGAGCTCAGAGGCAGCAATGGCTGCCCTGGAGCTCGGACTGGACGCTAACAGCTCAGAGGCCCCTTTAAATCCTCGCGTCTTTTTCCTAATGATGGGCCTGACAGACAGATCTTTGAGGCCTCGTTGTTGCTGCAACAAAAAAAAGCCAGTGAAAAGATAAGTGTTTGTTATTTTTTAAAAACCCTACAGTTTAAACAATTCCCACCACACTAAATTTCCCCTGATCAGGAGCTAAAATACTCCCCCGGGGGTCACACAAAGTCTGAGGCATTAAAATAGAGTCACACTGTGAAGTAGTTTTGGAAGCACTGCCCTAGCATGTCCTTCTACTTGCTCCTTCACTCCAAGCTCTTGTTTCCTGCACAATTCTAAAGTCTGCAGATGTCTTTAGTCATCTGTGGGCAGATCAGATTGTCAAAGCAGAGTTGAATCTTTATCCTATGTAAAAATGAAAAGCCTGTCAACAGAGTGTTGCAGCCTAAGCTGTAAGTTTCTCGAGGGCATCTGCTCTCTTATTTTCGAAGGAAGTTGCACCATCGTACTTAACAAACCAACTTGGTTAACAGTCCATCGTAACCATTAAATGGGACCGCCTGTTCTGTAAGTCACATCCCACTTCAAAGTCATCTTCAGTCTCACTTGGTGCAAAGAGCTTCAAGAGTGCACTTTGGTTGGAGTCATGTCATCTGCTTATCCTTTATTAGGAACGTTCTAAAATCACTCCATAACCTAAAAATATAATTTTGATTGAAAATGTTATGCCTGGGAAGAGAGCTCTTGTATAAAATGCCACTGTTGAGGACAGCCCAGTTGCATTTATTCAGCCGCGATGTACAGCAACATTTCTCGGAGCAGTAAAGCCCCGCGTTTCGGGGGGCGGGGGGTGGGGGGGGTTATGTTCCCGCGAATTTTCGCAAAGGACAAATGGCGAACATGCTTTATAATGGGAGTGATTAGATAGGGCTCCAGCCATCCCAAAATTGAACTTTTAAAATTTTTTAAAATCATGTTTTCGAGTAAATTCAAGACAAAATCTTACTGGAGAAATTATTTGACAAAGCAAGAAAAAAAAGCAAGAACACATTTTTATTAAAGTGCAGTACTGTATCTGTACTGTAAAAATAGTCAGGAGTTGCTGTATCCTGTAAATCACAGCACGTACAGTTACCGACTACTCTTTTAAATGCTGGTTTTTCTTTATGTCAGAGCCAGTATATGTCCATGATGGTTAAATCGTGGATAGGTGAAAATTTGGGACCGCAACGGGCTATACTGTATACAAGGACTTTATGTGCAGGTAAACACATTTGTGAAAGTCGTCTCGAATGGTGTGACTTTACTGTACTTTAAAAAGGGGGAGAAAGGATGTGACCATTTAGGACATCAGCAAGTTCTTCGTCAGTATAAAGATGTTTCGGGCAGTCCTCCCAATTAGTGACATTACTCAAGAGGACGGCAGCACTGGAGGGTACAAAAAATTCCTACAGAAAATGCCCCCCTTTGTCAGCTCCCTATTATAATATAAAGGGTATTTAAGTTCAAAATGATGGCGCACAGCAGCGGGGTGGAAGAAAAGGAAAGAAACATTAATTAGGAACTACATCTCTGTCGATCAAAAATTCCAAAGCTAAGTCAGCAGGAGCTGACGACATAAGCCAAAACGCCATTGCTAATGATGCATTTAACGCATTTAACATTAAGCGCAGTTTACAGGGATGCAGATGTCAAATGAAAGATAAAATGACCTTATTTGTAATGTTCTACGCTGAGGAGAAATTCTTAGAGGATCTTGTCAGCGAACTGATTTGAGTTTAGAGGATCATTTATCAGGGCAAGGTTCAAGTGCAGTAATTTGGTGCAAGAAGACTAGACAACTTGCCGTGAAAAGAATTCAAACCACCTCGAAGTTCATAGAGTTGAACTAGTAAAAGTCTTTTCCAGGGCCTCATTGGTCCCTTCAATTGACGGGTGACAAAGAAGTTGGTCAGTGTTTTCTAGGTAAAGCCAGGTCAGGGTCTTGTACAACAATGTAGTATTTTTTGTTTTCTATTTGATCATTCTGGCAGTTCACCTGAACTCTCTACTTGCTTTTGTGATAGCCTCGTGGCTTGAATCGTGAATTTTCAGACATTCGTGCTCTATGAAACCCGGGTCTTTATGCCTTAGTCATGAGCCTTAGGTTTTATACCTTGCTTTGTATACACTTGGTTTGGCATTCGCCCTGCCCACCTGCATAACACAGATTTATCTTTATAAATGACGACTGCCAGAAATGGGCTCGTTTTCCCATCACATCTAATCCTGCCTGTAACCTATTCTGTTTATATAAAGGTCCTAGTACCAGCACAAATCCTCTGAATAATTCTGTACAGCTTTGTGCTTTTAATTTGTGACAATTTTATATTGACATCCAACACATAGAATATAGTTTTAAAAACCCACATAACAAATACACTGCACTGAAAAAAAATCATAATTTGACATTTTCAACTGATTTTAACAAGAGTATCTCAGCTCTGTTGCTCATAAAAGAACAGTTTCTATAATTACTTATCATCTCTTCTGATCTCTCAATTTGAGAACTTGACCTCCCCCCAACCCCCCCCCCCCCATTTCTTGAGAGTACACTCGGGTGATCATAGATCATGCGGTAATAAAAAAAAGCCCCTTGATAGGCCACAAATGGGACTCCAGTAACACAATGAGTCAGCTGTCTCTTTCTCAGGAAACTCAACCACTAACATCTCCTATGACTAGACAACTAATGAGAGTAAGCCAGACAGCACAGAGAACCAGAACAGAAAATGGAAATCTCTTAAATCAATTTTTAAGTGTCTCAATGTATCTTTTCAGTGCGAAACACAGAATTTGATGGTCCCAGAGACAGTTTCTTCCTTCCCCCAGTCATTGTTATAATTTCCATTGGTTTGTTCTGGATTCTCACTAGGCTTCAGTGGGTGTACTCTGCAGTCTTAATTCAGGAACTGATCTTAACCTCTCATTACAGGTTGTAGAACTATGGAAGCTTACAGCGTAAAAGGAAGCAATATGACCCAATTCGTCGTGCCAGCTTTTGCTAGATCAGTCTAAAACTAACATTATAATCCTGCTCTCTCCCCACAGTCCTGCATCTTCTGCTGCTTCAAGTATCTCTTTATCCACCCCCCAGAAAGATACGATGGTTTCTGCCCCACTCGCTTCACACACATGCACACACAATGATTAAATCGTTTCATCTTGAGCCCTTCCAAGCCTTTCATGAAGCAACAAAAGCCTGATTTTGCCCAATTCTTTGCAGACACCAGTTTCTTCATATCTCTTGCAAACCCAGTGACTCCAGCCTTAGTTCTTCCTTTGACATTTTTGCCTTCATCATTTCCTCTCAACTCAAACACAACACCTTTATTTGCTCAATTGTTGGATCTGCTTACAAGAAGTTCTTTCGTGTTCAAGTGCAATCATGTCCATTCAAACATACGAAATAGGAACAGGAGTAGGCCATTTGGCCCCTTGAGCCTGCTCCACCATTCAATAGGATCATGACTGATATATTTGTGTTTCGAATTCCACATTCCCATCTACCTCCGATAACCTTTGATTCCCTTGCCTAACAGGAATCGGTCTACCTCTGCCTTAAAAATATTCAATGATCCTGCCTTCACCACCTTCTGAGGCAGAGGGTTCCAAAGTCGCACAACGCTCAGAAAAAAAATCTCTTCATCTGTCTTATAAGGGCAACCCCTAATTTTAAAACAGTGCTCCACTCAACAAGACTCAACTCTAAAATCTTAGCATGTTCAAGACTGAATTGTTGCTACTGGCTCCTCAAGCATGTAAAGTGCACAGCTAGTTTGAGCAGTATTCATTATTGATGTACCATATATCAGCAAGTTATCCAATCACTCCAGTCAAGCCCTGTAGTAACTATCTATATCCATCTGCACTAAATTCTGTTCACCTGTTAGCACTGGTTTCACTGATTAACATTGGCTCTTAAACCCCCAATGCATCAACATTCAAAATTCTCACCCTTGTGTTTAAATATCTGCATAGCCTCAGCACCCCTTCCCACCCATCTAATCTCCTTCACCACTGTACCCAGCTCTGAACTCTACATTTTGGACTCTGGTCCCTTTTACATCCCCCACTTTCTTTGCAGTTTTGAGAGCTGTATATTAAAACTCCTAAGTCCCACACTCCCCCAAAACTCACCCACCTCTCCAGTCAAGTATTTGATCACCCCTCCCAATAACTTCCTTCATTAAATCATTCATTGAATGTGTGTGTCACTGGCAGGGCCAGCATTTGATGCCCATCTCTAATTTCCCTTAGGGTGTTCAACAGCCTTCTTCAACTGCTGAAATCTGTTTGGTGTAAGTTCTCTCATAGTGCTGTTGAGGAAGTTCCAAGATGTTGACCCAGCGATGGTATATTTCCAAGTCAGAATGGTGGGTAACTTGGAGGTTATGGTGCTCCCAAGTGCCTACTGCCCTTGGCCTTCCAGATGGTAGAGGACATGGGAATGGAAGGTGCTGTCAAAAGAGTCTTGGTGAGTTGCTGCAGTGCATCTTGTAGATGGTGCACACTGCTGCTACTGTGCAGTGAAGGGAGTGAACGTTTAAGGTGGTGGATGGCAAGCCAATCAAGTGGGCTGCTTTGTCCTGGATGGTGTTGAGCTTCAAGTGTTGTTGAAGCTGCAAGCACTCAGGCAAGTGAAGAGTATTCCATCACACTCCTGACTTGTACCTTTTAGATGGTGGACAGGCTTTGTGGAGTCAGGTAGTGAGTTATTCACTACAGAATTCCCAATCTCTTTCCTGCTCTTGTAGCCACAGTATTTATGCAGCTGGTCCAGTGCAGTTTCTGGTTAATAGTGACCCCTAAGATGGTGATGATAGGGGTTTTGATGCTAGCAATGCCAATTAATGTGAAGAGGAGTTGGTCATACCTTCCCAAGTTTCTTGCCACTTGACAGTCTAAACCTGGAAGTTGTTACAGGCAGGTAAAGACAGCTTCATTACTTAAGGTATTGCAAATGGAACTGAAAACTATGCAATCATCAGTAAACATCCCCACTGCTGACCTTGGGCCTCTATAAAACACTATGGGAAGCAAACGAGATGACTTTCTTCATTAGAGTGCTTTATAAAGGAAAACTTTTGTTTCAGGATCGTCCATGGGATGTTATGGTTCCCCAGCCCATGTCCACTATCCCAGGAAAATGTAGCCTGTCCAGCACTGCCTCAGATGAAAAAAAAATCATCCAAGCACAGACTAGTGACCCAACCTAGGAATAATCTATTAGGAAAACCCTTCCGTTAATAGTCATATAATTTCAATGACCTGCACTTTTTATTTTATTGCACAAATAATGGTTACTTGCTTTGTGCATGACCCAGTGAAAACCACAATTTACCCTCTTCCCAGAAGAGAGTTAATATTGAGGCACAAGACCAGCTATATGATAATTATGTTTTTGTAAGGCGAGGTCCATTGGATCAATAAACAGTGTCTTTAATATCCTTACACTGGCTTAACTTATAATAATGTAATATTCTACCTAGCACAATTACCGTACTAGCTTTGGCTAAAAGGCCCCTATCTATCTATAGAGGCATTAACAAGTCAAGTAGTTAGAGCTGAAGGAGAAGGAAACCTCAGGGAATCAAGTGTTGTAAGGCAGCTCCCCACTGAGCCCAATTCAATTATGAATATTGCAACAGCAAAATATAAATATCAGGGAGATGTTTCACATCCAGCTTCTCTCCTCTGAAGAATAATCCTTTATTCCAGTTTCTATGGTGACAGAATTTTTCCATGTGCCAAAGAGAGCTATTTGATAAAAATATCACTCATTGGTGATTATTAATGAGGGAAACAGGCTTTCATCTAATAAGGACGGAAAACTGACTATGGTAATCACTCCTGGACACCCAGTGTATTTTTACACCCAAAATGCTTCAACAAACATATTTTAGATGATTTTCCATTGAGCAGTTTTTATACTGTTTATTTAAGATTACATTTGAGACATGGATACACTCGGTGACTACATCTGTAATTCAGGCATAGATCTCTAGATACCTAACTGTATTGTGGAATCAGCAACTTGACAACATTTACCATTAGCAACATACAATAGCAAAGGTGTGTTCTAACATTATAGTGATGAAAAATGCCATTTGTTAGTTAGAAATTCCTCACCTTCAGTTAAATTGCTCTCCCCAACCTGTGGTGACTGAGCAATCAGCCCACACCACAGGGTCTCAAACTATTTATCCCTCACCCAACACCAGTAGAACAGATTATCTGGTCATTGTCACATTGCTGTTTATGGGATCCTGCTGTGTGCAAACTTGGTCATCACATTTCCTACATTAAAACAACGACCACACTTCAGAAGTATTTCATTGACTATAATACACTCTGGGTCATCCTGAGGTCATGAAAGGCACTACATAAATGCAAATGTGTGTTTTCTTTTTCTCTTGTTCCTTCTGCCAGCTGACTGAAGTGCTGCATTGGGGCAGCCCTGGGGGCAGATCAGAGGCCCAACCTAGAGTGATTGAAACAGGAAGGAAAAGGCCACTGCTCATTTCCTGGAAGACAAAAAGAAGCAAAACTAACTTTTTAAAAAAAAAAAAATTCTTTCACAGGATATGGGAGTCGCTGGTTAGCCCAGCATTTATTGCCCATCCCAACTTGCCCTCAAGGTGCTGGTGAGCTGCCTTCTTGAACCACTGCAGTCCCTGTGGTGTAGGTACACCCACAGTGCTGTTAGGGAGGGAGTTCAAGGGTTTTGACTGAGCAACAGTGAACGAACAGTGATACATTTCCAAGTCAGGATGGTGTGTGCCTTGGAGGGGAACTTGCAAGCTGTGGTGTTCCCATGTAACTGCTGCCCTTGTCCTTCAAGGTGGTAGAGGTTGTGGGTTTGGAAAGTGCTATCTAAGGAGCCTTGGTGAGTTTCTGTAGTGCAGATGATACATACTGCTGCCACTGTGCGTCAGTGGTGGAGGGGCTGAATATTTCAGGTGATAGATGGGTTGTGGATCAAGGGGGCTGCTTTGTCCTGGATGGTTGGAGCTGGTCCAGTTCAGTTTCTGGTCAATGGTAACGTCCAGGATTTTGATAGTGGGGTATTCAGTGATGGTACTGCCATTGAATGTCATGGGGAGATGGTATGTTTCTTTCTTGTTGGAGATGGTCACTGCCTGGCACTTAAGTAGCAGATAACATATCATACCACATATCAGCGAAAGCCTGAATATTGTCCAGGTCTTGCTGCGTACAGACATGTACTGCTTCGGTATTTGAAGAATCACGAATGGTGTTGAACATTGTGCAATCATCAGTGAACGTCCCCACTTCTGACCTTAAAGTGGAAGGAAGGTCAATGATGAAGCAGCTGAAGATGGTTGGGCCTAGGACATTATCTGAGGAACTCCTGTCGCAATGTCCTGGGACCGAGATCATTGACCACCAACAACCACAACCATCTTCCTTTGTGCTATGTATGATTCCAACAGTGGAGAAATTTCCCACTGATTCCCATTGACTGCAGTTTTGCTAGGGCTCCTTGATGCCACACTTGGTCAAATGCTACCTTGTAATCAAGGGCATGAATTCTCACCTTATCTCAAGTTCCAACTCTTTTGCCCATGTTGAACCAAGGTTGTAATTATGTTAAGAGCTGAGTGGCCCTGGCATATCCCAAACTGAGTCAGTGAGCAGGTTATTGCTGAGTAAGTGCCACTTGATAGCACCAAAAACACCTTGCATCACTTTGCTGATGATCGAATGTAGGCTGATGGGACAGTAATTGGCCGGGTTGGATTTGTCCTGCTTTTTGTGGATAGAATATAACAGGACAATTTTCCACATTGCTGGGTATATTCCAGTGTTGCAGCTGCAATGGAATACCTTAGCTTGGGGTGTGGCTAGTTCTGGAGTAGAAGTCTTCAGTACTATTTCTGGAATATTGCTGGGGCCTGGTAGCCTTTGCAGTATCCAGTATCTTCAGCTATTTCTTGATATCACATGGAGTGGAGTGAATTGAATTGGCTGAAAACAGGCACGTGATGCTGGGAACCTCCGGAGATGACCGAGATGAATCATCCACTTGACCCATCTGGCTGAAGTTTGTTACAAATGCTTCAGCCTTATCTTTTGCAATGATGTGCTGGGATCCCCCATCACAGAGTACCGGAATACTCATGTAGCCTCCTCCTCCTGTTAGATTTTAATTGTCCACCACCATTCACGACTGGATATGGCAGGACTGCAGAGCTTAGATCTGATTCATTGGTTGTGGGATCGCTTAGCTCTATCACATGCTGGTTTTGCTGTTTGGCATCCAAGTAGTCCTGTGTTGTAGCTTCATGAGGTTGACACCTCATTTTTATGTATGCCTGGTGCTGCTCCTGGCATGTCCTCCTGTACTCTTCATTGAACCAGGGTTGATCCCCTGGCTTGGTGGTGATGGTAGAGTGGGGGATATGCCGGGCCATGAGGCTACAGATTGTGGTCGAGTTCTGCTGCTGCTGATGGCCCACAGCGCCTCATGGATACCCAGTTTTGAGTTGCTAGATCTGTTCAAAATCTATCCCATTTAGCACAAGGGTAGTGTCACACAGCACGGTGGAGGGTATCCTCACCATGAAGATGGGACTTTGCCAACACATCAACCTGAAAGTGGTCACTCCTACTGATACTGTCATCAACAGATGCAGCTATGACAGGTAGATTGGGGAGGATGAGGGCAAGTAGTTTTACCTTCACAATCTGCTGCAGACTCAGTCTAGTAGCTATGTCCTATAGGACTCAGCCAGCTCAGTCAGTAGTGGTGCTACTGAGCCACTCATGGCGATGGACATTGAAGTCCCCCACCCAGTGTACATTCTGCACCATTGCCACCCTCAGTGCTTCCTCCAAGTGGTGTTCAACATGGAGGAGCACTGATTCATCAGCTTGGGTGGGGTTGGGGGGTTGGGTGGTGTGTGTGTGTGTTAGGTAATCAGCAGGAAGTTTCCTTGACCATGTTTGACTTGATGCCTCCCTCCCGACTGGAGACCAGTGTGCTGCCACCCTTCATCTCTTTTGCCATTTTCTCACACCTGCCTTCCACCCTGTCATAGACCATCCCCCCCACCTCCAACCGTTACCGGTCTCTTTACTTGCTTAAAACTTGCTACATCTCTAACTTCTTCCAGTTTTGACCGAAGGTCATAAACCTGAAAAGGTAACTTTGTTTCTCTTTCCACAGGTGCTGCCTGACCTGAGTATTTCCAACATTTTGTGTTGTTATTTCATGTAGTCCTGTCACACGTACCAAGCATCGCTCATGTCACATGTACCTAATGCAGTTCATGCCATACCTGATGTTGTCAATCCAGCAGTCAATGACAAGAGGCAGAAGCAGTTCAAGATTCAGCCAGAGGGTGAAATAATCCACAGTTTTCTTGGTGCACAGATAGTGCACCACATGAGGTTTGTTTAGCTTAGCTTCCAGCTGGTTCCCCAGGTCACCTGGAACTGTCAATTTAAAAAAAACAAAGTTACGACTAGGACTCAAATTAGTTGACAGCTGCTCACTATGTCCACACACAAACAAGTCAACTGTGATGAAGGTGGGAGGAAGAGAAAAAGCCTCATAGCTCCTGACTGCATCTTATATTTCACTCATCTCCTTTTCTGGAACTTTCTCCACAAAGCACTTGTTTACAAACTTTCTGAACAGTTTCTTCCCCATCTATCCTCACCCCTCCAGCAAGGTGTTGACTCCTCCCTAGTGTCCAACGCTACAGGGACCAGTTGCCTCCTAGATCTACATATCATCACAAGCCTACAGCAAGTGCTGGAAGGCATTGAGCTGGGAGCTACAATATACGGGGGGGGGGGGGGGGGGGGGGGGGGTAAAAGGTCCTGTCCCTGACTGATGTCCATTCACAAAAGCAGGCATCGCCAGGCAACATCCAGAAGTGTTAAACCTGGCTGGTCGTTTTCCTGACCATTCAATTCCAGCATGCCCACTGCCACCCAGTCAGTAATACATTAACTCAGCAAAGAGCCGGGGATTGAACTGTGGACCTCCCAGGCCTGTACAACCCAGCTGATTATTCTATGATCCTGCTTACTCATGGGATAAACATGGTCAGCCATTGAAGACGGGTACACCAGCTGGTTTACAGATACCCCTCTACTGGAAAGACAAAAGTATGTTAAGTATATTAAGGCCAGTCATCACTCCAGCAACAAGCCTGTATCCAGAAGGGCTGATGGGTAAGAATTGGTTTGCAAGTTTGAATTCCATTTTCTTTGTAAATCTAAAATTAAAAGCTGGCATCAGTGAAAACGACCATGAAACTTTTGGATTGTTGTAAAAACTCAACTGGTTCACTAATGTCCTTTAGGAAAGGAAACCTGCTATCCATACCATGTCTGTCCTGTACACAATTTCACCCCCACACCATAGTTGGCAGGATGGGCAATAAAAGCGAGCCTTGTTGGTGATGCCCTAAGCCGGAGATCAAATTTAAAAAGTACTCTGTCCTGTTTAGCACTTTAACATTTACGCATCAAGGATGCTAAAGATATGCACTAGATGCAAGACTTATATGTATAGATAATAGAAACAATGAAACTATTTCTACCAGAAACCAATAAGAATAGCAGTGGTGCCAGCTATCATCCAATTTGCTTATGGCAGGGAAACCATGTCAACAGACAAATGGATGTGAAGCAAATGAGAATCTTATGAGGAGCTTGGAGTCCACCCATTTGCTAAGAGTTGGCTGGAAGCCAAGAGAACATTTAATCTGTGAACCAGCAACTTAACCCATTTATTGCTCCAAAGCACTGAGCCTGTGTCAAGAACAATACACAAAATAAAAAGGTAAAAACAAAACTGCAATTGAGAAAAGTAAATTAAACCAGAATGCTCACTGATATATCTATACTTCCCTACGCACTACCTCCACTCCTAGCTAATAAACACATTATCCTTTATCAATGCATCAACCACGCAACCAGAATCCACACAAAAGCACTTTCTAGCTGGTTAGTGGACTCCCCAGTTTTTGCTCATGCTTGTCGGTGGATTTCATAATGTGATGACTGGGTAACGCACTGAACCAGACTTGGAGTATGTACTGTAACTTGCAGCACCAAATCAGGTGAATCTGGTTACCTACAACATATCTGTCTGTACTACTAGCTCAGATCTTGTGTGGCATTCCTCCATTGGCCAAGGATACTAAAATTGCTGCAGTAATACAGAAAGCAGTCAGAGCGAGAAAGAGAAAGCTCCTGGTTAAGCTGAGGGTTGTGTCAAGACTATTTGTGTGTTCTGCCCCTTGTATTAATCTCCATTACTACTGAACAAAGAACAAAGTACAGCACAGGAACAGGCCCTTTGGCCCTTCAAGCCTGCGCTGATCATATTGTCCGTCAACTAAAACATTTGCACTTGTGGTCCGTATCCATCTATTCCCATCCTATTCATGTATCTGTTAAGCTGCCTTTTAAACACCACTATCTACCTGCTTCCACCACCTCCTCTGGCAGCGAACTCCAGATACTCATTACCCTCTGTGTATAAAACTTGCCCCGCACATCTCCTCTAAAGTTTTCTCCTCTCACCTTAAATCTATGTCCCTTAGTAATTGACTCTTCCACTCTGAGAAAAAGCTTCTGACTATCCTCTTCACAAAACCATGCTGCCTCTCACTAATATGCCACTCATAATTTTGTAAGCTTCTATCAAGTCACCCCTCAATCTCCGTTGCTCTAGTAAGAACAATCCGAGTTTCTCCAATCTCTCCTCATGGCTAATAACCTCCAGACCAGGCAGCATCCTAGTAAACCTCCTCTGCACCCTCTCCAATGCCTCCATATCCTTCTGGTAATGTGGCAACCAGAATTGCACACAATATTCCAAGTGTGGCCTAACCAAGGTTCTATACAGCTGCAGCATGACTTCCCAGCTTTTATGCTCAATATCCCTGTCAATGAAGGCAAGCATGCCATATGCCTTCCTGACTACCTTATCCACCTGCGATGCCACTTTCAGTGACCGGTAGACCTGTACACCCAGATCCCTCTGCCTGTCGATTCATTTAAGGGTTCTACCATTTACTGTATAATTCCTGCCTGTATTAGACCTTCCAAAATGTGTTACCTCGCATTTGTCTGGATTAAACTCCATCTGCCATTTCTCCGCCCAAGTCTCCAACCGATCTATATCCCGTTGTATCCTTTGACAATCCTCTTCACTATCTGCAACTCCTCCAACCTTAGTGTTGTCTGCAAACTTACTAATTAGCCCAGTTAAATTTTCCTCCAAATCATTTATGTATACTACAAACAGAAAAGTCCCAGCACTGATCCCTGCAGAACTCCACTAGTCACAGCTCTCCATTCAGAAAAGCACCCTTCCACTGCTACCCTCTGTCTTCTATGACCAATCCAATTCTGTATCCATTTTGCCAGCTCACCTCTGATCCCATGCGACTTTACCTTCTGTACCAGTCTGCCATGGGGGAACTTGTCAAAGGCCTTACTGAAATCCATGTATATAACATCCACTGCCCTTCCATCATCGATCATCTTTGTCACTTCCTCGAAAAACTCGATCAAGTTAGTGAGACACGACCTCCTCTTCACAAAACCATGCTGCCTCTCACTAATATGCCCATTTGTTTCCAAATGGTAGTAAATTCTGTCACGAAGAATCTTCTCCAATAATTTCCCTACCACGGACACAAGGCTCACCGGCCTGTAATTTCCTGGATTATCCCTGCTACCCTTCTTAAACACTGGGACAACATTGGCCTTTCTCCGGTCCTTTGGGACCTCACCCGTAGCCAGTGAGGATACAAAGATTTCTGTCAAGGCCCCAGCAATCTCCTCCCTTGCCTCCCTCAGTACTCTGGGGTAGATTCCATTTGGCCCTGGGAGCTTATCCACCTTAATATTCTTCAAAACGCCTAACACCTCCTCTTTTTTTGATCGCAACATGATCCAGGCTATCTACACACTCTTCCCTAGACATATTGGCTACTAAGTCCTTCTCTTTGGTGAATACTGATGAGAAGTATTCATTTAGTATCTCTCCCATTTCTTCTGGCTCCACACACAGATTCTCACCTCTGTCCCTGAGTGGGCCTACCCTTTCCCTGGCTACCCTCTTGCTTGAAGTATGAATGCCCCAGAGCAAACATTAGAGGCCATTTCAACAGCCCAAATTGTTTAACTTACTTACTCTGTCTTAAAACAACCTTTCAGGACTTTGACCTGATACAGACAATAACATTCAGCAGCTACAGAGTGCTGTTCATTTGCCAAAGATTGATCATTTCAGTGACTCCTTTTAAATTCCTTAATATTAAACCACAAAACCACCAGAAACATTTCAAGGTTGGTCAGCTAAAAATGGAAATAAATCAAAACAGCAGAAAACATTAAACTTCTTCAATTGGAAAAACTCAGCAGGTCTGGCAGCATCGGCGGAGAAGAAAAGAGTTGACGTTTCGAGTCCTCATGACCCTTAGACAGAACTAGGGTCATGAGGACTCGAAACGTCAACTCTTTTCTTCTCCGCCGATGCTGTCAGACCTGCTGAGTTTTTCCAGGTAATTCTGTTTTTGTTTTGGATTTCCAGCATCCGCAGTTTTTTTGTTTTTAACTTCTTCAATTGACCATCCTATTCTTAGTCCTCTCCTATTTTTTGTTTACATGCTGCTCCTCAGTGACATCACAAAACACATCAGATTCCACATGTACACTGACAACACCACCCCGAGATCAGCTGCCGACCACATACCCCATACCATCACCAAGAGCACCTGATTTCCACCTCTATAATCCGAATGCATTCCAGTCTAAGTTTATCTGCTACTGTAACCCTCATCTATGCCTTTGTTATCTCAAGATAGGACTATTCTACCACACTCCTGGTCAGCCTCCCTTACGCCCTCTATAAACTTGAGCTCATCCAAAACTCGGATTTGGTGTCAGTTAGGACATGAGCAGCATTTAGCTGGTGTTCAGTGACCTACATTGATTCCCGGTTAAGCAACACCTCAAATCTAAAAGCATTATCCTCGTTCTCAAATGCCTCAACCTCCTCCAGCCCTACTATCCTCCAGGATATCTGCAACTTCTCCTTTGCTGGCCTCTCGCACAACCCTAGTTTCAATTGCTCCACCATTGCTGACTATGTCTTCAACTATCGAAACAGTAGCTCTGGAATTCCCTTCTTAAGCCTCTCTGTCTTTCTTTGCTTAAGATGCTGTTTAATATTGACCTCATTGATCAAGCTTTCGGTCATCTGCACAAACATATTATGCGGCTCAGTGCCATATTTTGTTTGATAATGTTCATGTGAAGCACCTTAGTGCCTTTAATGGAGTAAAATGTCCAATGTAAATGTAATAGTTGCTGTCTCCAGCATCCAAGCAAAAAGTTGCCAAGTATAGGATATGCAATCTCTAACTTGTTTTTCAGAAATCAATGGTACATTTCATGCAGGAAGCCTTACCATAGTTTATCAAATGCAGCTATAGACTTTCCATGTTGCATTTGAGTTTATGGATGGAATATCCTCTTCATAAAACCACCTCTAACATTATTTTGCCTCATTCAACTCTCTGAGCTTCTAACCCTGTTATAAATTAACTTCTATATCATCTACCACTTCCCCAAATTCTATAATTTGATTTGTGTCAATCTCATAGCTTTATAACACACTCGATGTTGTTAAATGAACATACATACAGACATACAAATTAGGAGGAGTAGGCCACTTGGCCATTTGAGCCTACTCTGCCAATCAATAAGATCATGGTTGATCGAATTGTAACCTCAACTCCACATCCCTGCCTACACCCGATAAACTTTCACCCCCTTGTTAATCAAGAATCTATCTAGCTCTGCCTTAAGAATATTCAAAGACTCTGCTTCCACCTCCTTTTGAGGAAGGGTTCCAAAGACACTCAATCCTCAGAAAAAAATTCTCATCTGTCTTAAATGAGCGACCCCTTATTTTAAATAAATGACCCCTAGTTCTAGATTGTCCCACAAGGGGAAACATCCTCTCCACGTTCACCTTGTCAAGACTCCTCAGGATCTTAAAGGTTTAAATCAAGTCACCTCTTACTCTTCTAAATCCAGTGGATACAAGCTTAACCTGTCCAACCTTTCCTCATAAGACAACCTGCCCATTCCTGGTATTAGTCCAGTAAACCTTCTCTGTACTGCTTCTAATGCATTCACATCCTTCCTTAAATAAGGAGACCAATACTGTACACAGCACTCCTGATAGGGTCTCAACTGTACAACTAAAGTATAACCTACATACTTTTGTAATCAATTCACAACACAATAAGTGATAACATTCTATTAGCTTTCCTAATTATTTGCGGTACTTACAAACTAACCTTTTGTGATTCATGCCCTTGGACATGAGATCCCTCTGAATCTTAGAGCTCTGCAATCTCTCACCCATTTAGATAATTAGTTTATTTTTTATTCTTCCTGCCAAAATGGACCATTTCACATTTGCCCACATTATACTCCATTTGTCAGATCTTTGCCCGCTCAATTAACCTGTGTCTCTTTGTAGCCTCCATGTCCTCTTCACAGTTTACTTTCCTACCTTTTTGTCAGCCAATTTTACAATCATATCCTCAGTGCCTTCGTCCAAGACATTTATATAAATTGTAAAAAGTTGAGGCCCCAGCACTGATCCGTGTGGCACCACTCATTATATCCTGCCAACCAGAAAAAGACCCATTTATGCCAACTGTTTCCTGTTAGCTAGCCAATCTTCTATCCATGCCATATATGTTACCCCCTACACCATAAGCTTTTATTTTCCGCAATAGCCTTTGATGTAGCACCTTATCAAATCAAGCATGTTTTACATGCCAAGTATCATGTGTGGGCATAATTATGCTAAAGATCACCACCTGCCTCATTGTTTGCTGTACAGTACTTCAAAACAGTGAAAGATCTTTCTTCCCTTAGCTTTCCCCTCCTCCGGCTGACTTTTAAAACCCAAGCTTGGCATTGCCTGGCCACCACTTCTACATTCACATCTTACCCCTTATTTTCTACGTTGCTGTTGTGCTGCATTTAGTAGCCTTTTAGATTTCTCAAGCGTTGCAGCTGTCACATAACCTTGGAGAAGTTACCCAACCCTCCAGTGTAACAGCCCCTTTGAAATGTCCTTGAATACATTCTGTTCAGTACGACAATATAATAGGGAGTGTGACAGTAATGTTCAGTTTTGAGAGAGAGCAAAACAGGAGTCCAACTCTTTAACTTACTACGGAGTGATATTGGGTGTGCAGTTGAGACAAAGACTACTTCCTGACCCAAGAGAGATTTTTTGTAATTGAGCTGAGAGAAGTTGAGACCTCTTACTGCGACTGTGCTTTCCATGTGGATTAATACGTGGAAATGATTATGCGATAGTGGGGTGGATACTCCAAGACTGGGCATAAGTAAAGACTGGGATCAGACTGATCCCACAGGTCACTTTGGAGAACAGTCATATTGGACTCAAAACGTTAACTCTGTTTCTCTCTCCACAGATGCTGCCAGACTTGCTGAGTTTTTTCAGCATTTTCTGTTTTTATTTCAGATTTCCAGCATCCACAGTATTTTGCTTTTATTTTAAAGTCACTTAGACATTTTATCAAGATGAAACACATATTTGTCTGGGCTTGCCAACTGAAATATAATATTCAGTGACTAGAATTGTCCCATCTACTTTTAGGCAAAATGGCTACAGAATTTGGACCACTCAAGAAATATGTACAGTTAAGAATGAGGTAGCTTCTTGCAATATATCTGCATCTGATGAAAATATTAGCAGATTGAGGCAACATTACGAAATCCTGCTCTAACAAAGGTAATTTGACTAATAGCAGCATTACAATCAAACATCTGCAATATGCTGAACATACGAAATAGGAGAAGTAGGCCATTTTGGCCCCTAGAGCCTGCTCCACCAATCATTAAGATCATGGCTGATCTGTTTGTTTCGAATTCCATATCCCCATTTACCTCCAAAAACTTTTGACTCCCTTGCCTAACAAGAATCTATCTACCTTTGCCTTAAAAATATTCAATGACCCCACCTCCACAGCCTTCTGAGGCAGAGTTCCAAAGTCGCACAACCCGCAAAATTTCGCCTCATCTCTGTCCTAAAAGGGCAACCCCCAATTTTAAAAGTGCCCCCCTAGTTATGGACTCACCCACAAGAGGTAACATCCTTTCCAGGTCCACCTTGTCAATACCGTTGAGGATCTTACATACTTCAATCAAGTCACCCCTCACTCTCCTAAACTCCATTGGAAACAAGCCCAGCCTGTCCAACCTTTCCTCATAACACAAACCACTCAATCTAGGTATCAATCTAGTAAACCTCCTTTGAACCGCCTCCAATGCATTTACATCCTTCCTTAAATAAGGAGGCCGAAACCTCTCACATTATTCGAGATGTGGTTTCACCAATGCCCTATATGCTGTTTGTAGTGTACATTAATCATCTAGGCATGAATGGAGGAGGTATGATCAGTAAGTTCGCAGATGACACGAAAATTGGCGGTGTGGCAAATAGTGAGGAGGAAAGCCTTAGATTACACGACAATATAGACGGGTTGGTTAGATGGGCAGAACAGAGGCAAATGAATTTAATCCTGAAAAGTGTTAGGTGAAGCATTTGGGAGGATGAACAAGGCAAGGGAGTACACAATGAATGGTAGGACCCTAGGAAGCACAGAGGATCAGAGGGTGTGCATGTCCATAGATCCTTGAAGGTAGCAGGACAGGTAGCTAAGGTAGTTAAGGCAGCATATGGGATACTTGCCTTTGTTAGCTAAGGCATTAGCCGAGGCATTGAATACAAGAACAAGGAGGTTATGTTGGAGCTGTATAAAGCGTTAATTAGGCCACATGTGGAGTAGTATGTGCAGTTCTGGTCACCACACTAGGAAGGATGTGATTGCACTGGAGAGGGTGCAGAAATTTACCAGGATGCTACCCAGGCTGAAGTGTTTCCACTATGAAGAGAGACTAGATAGGCTGGGGTAGTTGGTAGTTTTCCTTAGAGCAAAGATGGCTGAGGGGGACCGGATTTGAGGTGTACAAAATTATGAAGGGCATGGATAGGTTATATAGAAAGAAACATTTCCTCTTAGTGGAGTGGTCAATAACCAGGGACATTGATTTAAGGTAAGGGGCAGGAAGTTTAGAGGGGATTTGAGGAAAGTTTTTAATCACTCAGAGGATGGGAATATCTGGAACTTTCTGTCTGAAAGGACGGTAGAGGCAGGGACCCTCACAACATTTAAGAAGTATTTAGATGAACACTTGAAACGCCATAGCATACAAGACTACGGGCCAAGTGCTGGAAAATGGGATTAGAGTAGATAGGGGCTTGATGACCAGCACGGACATGATGGACCGAAGGGCTCTTTCTGTGCTGCAAAACTCTATGACTTATAGAAGCTTTTACAATCCTCTTTTATGTCCCTTGCAAGTTTACTCTCAGACTCTATTTTTCCCCTTTTAATCAATCTCCTGGTCCTCCTTTGCTGAATTCTAAACTGCTCCCAACCCTCAGGCTTGCTACTTTTTCGAGCAACTTTATATGACCCCTCTTTGGATCAAATACTATCACTAATTTTTTTTGTTAGTCATGGTTGGGCTGCTTTTCCTTTTGTGTTCTTGTGCCAGAAAGTAATGTATAACTTCTGCAATACATACTTTCCTTCCTTAAATTTTAGCCATTTCCTAACCACTGTCATGACTTTTAATCAAGTTCCCCAATCTACCTTAGCCAACTGACACCTCATATCTTCAGTTTCCTTTGCTTAGGACCCTAGTTTTTGACCGGACCACTTCAATTTCCATCCCAATGAAGGATTCTATCGCACTTTGATCACTGTTCCCCAAAGGACCCCGCATAACAAGATTATTAATTAACACGTTCTCATTGCACAATACCAAATCTAGGATGGCTGGTTCCTAATTGGTTCCTTGATATACTGGTCTAAGAAACCATCTCATACATACTCCAAGAATTCATCTGCCACAGTATTATTGCTAATTTAGTTTGCCCAGTAGATATGTAATTAAAGCCACCCACGATTACTATAGCACCCTTGTTACAAGCACCTCTAACTTCCTGTTTAATGTCATCCCTGACCTTACCACTACTGTTTGGAGGTCTATGGACAACTCCCATTATCTTCTGGCCCTTGTTGCTTCTTGGACCCAGACTGATTCTACATCTAGATTTTCTGAGCCAATATCCTCTCTCATTATTGCACTAATTTTATCCTTAACTAACAATGCCATGCCACCTCTTTTTCCCTGTCCTTCCTAAATATTGAGTACCCTTGGATATTTAGTTCTCAGCTTTGGTCACACTGCAGCTATATCTCCGTAATTGAAATCATATCATACCCATTTACATATATTAGTTTGTTAATTTGTTTACCTTATTGGGAATGCTCCACGTGGGAGGATGCGAGGAATGGGTGATAAACAGAGAAACTGTTACAGGAAGACACACAAATTTTGTGTGCACACGCACGTGTGTGTTTGTGATACTAAAGCAAGACAAATCCTTACATAAAAAATAATGATACGTTTGATAGCTTCAAGAAACCAGCTTCCTTGACTTATTGTTTAAACAAAGACAGGTTTAAAGAGCAACCACCTCTCTGATTTTGGGGCTGCCCTTTTCCACTTCTGAAAACCAAGACAGTTAATGATTCAGTTTTCAACCTTGTAAAGACAGAGGACCTACTATCACTGGCCTCTCATGGTCAGGGCATGGAAGCCCTTTGTAGCACTTTGAAAGCATCTGACGGAGATCAGATAGTCCTATATTGGGCGTGCATCAGGCCCGGGGCCTTTCCTATCCGGATGGGAATCAGGCCCGGGACCTTTCCCATCTGGATGGCTGAGCTGAGCCATTGAGGCAGTTGTGAAAAAATAATTTTAAAGAAACTGATGCTACAAGTGGCTGAGAATGTGGCATCAGTTTCCTGATCATAACAGGAATTTGGATTTATAGATTTGGACTTCATAGGTTCAATAAGTCTCTCTCTCTCTGCTTTACTTGGAACAACCCCACCTACGTCAATTCAGTCTTTAAAATACCCACTCAATTCTCCCAATCCCCTTCAATAGCTTGCATTCATAACTTATTTCACAATTCTATCACCCATTGGGTTAAAAGGCTTTGCCCAAGTTCTGTTCTTGCTCCTAACCTCCCAATCATGTCTTGAGGTTTCTGATATTTCAACCGCTTTACATCAGCCTTAATTGAATTCCTAGTGGGCATCAGACTACAGCACAGAATTGGGCATACCGATTCCTAATCTCATCCAGCAAGGACACGAAGTGGCTGGAAAAAGAGAGACTGACACAGTGGGAAGGCTCTTCATTAGAGGTTTAAGGTACATTATAGGAGCGTAAGTACAGGGGCAGGGCATTCAGTCGCTCGAGCTGGTTCCATGATTCAATGAGATTATGGCTGTATCCTATCTCGATCTACCCACATTGGCTCCCTATAATCCCCAATACCCTCTTCTAATAAAATTCTGTCACAATTCTGAAATTTTCTAATTGACCTAGCCCTTTTTGGAACAGAGATTTGTAAATTTCCACTACCCTTTGAGTGAAGGAATGCAGAATGAGTTTTATCTGGTGTATAATGCAGGAGTGATTGATACTGCTAACAGACGCCATGTAGAAAAAATATTTTAACTACAAGCACTGACATTCCTCAACCTGCTGACTGCAGAGTTAAGCAAAGCATAACATTTTCAAACAATAGCAAATATTAGGAAACATCAGTAAAGCAGAAAGGCAAATGAAGCTAGTTAATAATAAAATCAACAGCAAAAATAAACAGCCTTTCCCACTGCTTACTGGCACTTAAATATAGCACATGGCAATACAAATAACAGCACATCACATGAAGCGTAGTCACAAGCTCCAACAGCTTCACCTGACAAGGCTTTTCCAACAGTTCCTGGAAACAGTTCAGTTCCAAAGCTAAGGCACTGATACCAGACTGAACATTATTCCACCTTGCAACTATATATATTAGGGGTCAGGAATGAATTAATTGATCAACACAAACCATTGCAACTGCCCTTCCTCAGTTACCCCCATTAAATCTGTGCAAAGAACTTCCAATTTATTTAATTATTCATCACATTCTGAGGACATGACAGAGTGTTGTACAACCAATGAACTACTTCTGAAGTGTAGTTACTCCTGCATCATAGGCAAGTCAGGCAGTCAGTGTGTGCTCCAGGTCCCACAAACAGGAGCTTTGATGATTGATCAGGTACTCTTTTCTCTATGGCACGAACTGAAGGAGGAATTTTGCCTACACAACCAGCAGAACTCATTGCTGTTCCCTGAAAAGTGTCAACATCTATCTGAACAAATAATTAAGGCGGCAAAAGGAATATTGGTCTTTATTGCAAGGGAGATGGAGAATAAAAGTGGGGAAGTTTTGCTACAGCTGTACAGAGCTTTGGTTAGACTGCACGTAGAGTCCTGTGCACAGTTTTGGTCTTCTTACTTAAGGACAGACATACTTGCATTGGAAGCAGTTCAGAGCAGGTTCACGTAGGCTTATTTCTGGAGTGAGGGGGCTTGTCTTATAAAGGAAAGGTTGAGCAGGTTGGGCCTATATTCTTTGGAGATTAGAAGAATGAGAGATGATCTTATTGAAACATAAGATTCTGAGGGGGCTTGGCAGAGTAGATGCTGAGACAATGTTTCTCCTCATTGTGGGAGTCTGGAACTAGGGAGCACAGTTTAAAAATAAGGCATCTCCCATTTAAGACAGATGAGGATGATTTTTCCTTTCTCTCAGAGGGTCGTTAAGTCTTTGGAATTCTCTTCCTCAGAGCAGTGGAGGCTGGTTCATTGAATATATTCAAGGCTGCGTTAGACAGATTTTTGATCTACAAGGAAGTCAAGGTTATGGGGGCCAAGCAGTAAAGGGGAGTTGAGGCCACAATCAGATCAACCATGTTGCTGCTGAATGGTGAAGCAGACTCAAGGGCCCAAATAGCCTACTCCTGTTCCTATTTCTTATGATCTTTTGAGCCACCAGGGCTGACAATTTAACAAAAACAGAATTACCTGGAAAAACTCAGCAAGTCTGGCAGCATCGGCGGAGAAGAAGAGAGTTGACGTTTCGAGTCCTCATGACCCTTTTCCAGTTCTGTTGAAGGGTCTTGAGGACTCGAAACGTCAACTCTTTTCTTCTCCGCCGATGCTGCCAGACCTGCTGAGTTTTTCCAGGTAATTCTGTTTTTGTTTTGGATTTCCAGCATCCGCAGTTTTTTGTTTTTATCTGACAATTTAACATCTCGTCTGAAAAGTGGCTCATGTATCAATGCAGCACCACCTCAGTCCTGTACTGAAGTACCGATACTAGATTACATAGTCCTGAGGGGTCATTTTGATGTTTCAGAAAGTGTAAAGTGTGCGATATAAATTCCTTTGGATTTGGATTTACATTGATGTCTGGGAATGAAAAGGGGGGAAGGTGTTTAACGGACAGTTGAACAGCAGATAGATGGGAACACCACCACCTGGAAGTTCCCCTCCAAGTCACTCACCATCCTGACTTGGAAATATATTGCCGTTCCTTCATGTCACTGGGTCAAAATCCTGGAACTCCCTCCCTAACAGCGGTGTGTGTGTGTGTGTGTGTGTGTGTGTGTACCTACACCACATGGACTGCAGCGGTTCAAGAAGGTGGCTCACCACCGCCTTCTCAAGGGCAACTAGGGATGGGCAATAAATGCTGGCCCAGCCAGCAAAGCCCACATCCGATGAATGAATTTTTAAAAAATTTGCAAATTTTACACTATCACCTTAGACTGCAAATTCAACCCACAACCTTCTTCCTCTTTCAATCATCATCCACTTCTCTTTTGAAAGCTATGAATGAACCTGCCTCCACCACACTCAGGCAGTGTATTCCAGAGATAAAAACAAAAAAACTGTGGATGCTGGAAATCCAAAACAAAAACAAAATTACCTGGAAAAACTCAGCAGGTCTGGCAGCATCGTCGGAGAAGAAAAGAGTTGACGTTTCGAGTCCTCATGACCCTTCGACAGAACTTGAGATGAAATATAAGCTGGTTTAAGGTGTGTGTGTGGGGGGCGGAGAGAGAGAGAGAGAGAGAGAAGTGGAGTGGGGGTGTGGTTGTAGGGACAAACAAGCAGTGATAGAAGCAGATCATCAAAAGTTGTCAACAACAATAGAACAAAAGAACACAAAGGTGTTAAAGTTAGTTGGTGATATTATCTAAACGAATGTGCTAATTAAGAATGGATGGTAGGGCACTAAGGTACAGCTCTAGTGGGGGTGGGGAGAGCATAAAAGATTAAAAAAAATTTTTTTTTTTTTAAAATAATGGAAATAGGTAGGAAAAGGAAAATCTATATAACTTATTGAAAAAAAAAGGAAGGGGGAAACAGAAAGGGGGTGGGGATGGGGGAGGGAGCTCACGACCTAAAGTTGTTGAATTCAATATTCAGTCCGGAAGGCTGTAAAGTGCCTAGTCGGAAGATGAGGTGTTGTTCCTCCAGTTTGCGTTGGGCTTCACTGGAACAATGCAGCAAGCCAAGGACAGACATGTGGGCAAGAGAGCAGGGTGGAGTGTTAAAATGGCAAGCGACAGGGAGGTTTGGGTCATTCTTGCAGACAGACTGCAGGTCCGACTTACCCCACGTGGATTTCAACTGAAATTCCACCCCTCATGTTTCGAACCCACCCAGGATTACAGATATCTCCGGGACATAAAACGTTTCTCGGATTGCTGTTCCCGTCACATTCTGAAATCCACACTCAGTGCCATGCGCCGCCATATGAACACACTCGACCTCTCCCTCCAGCAGCACCGCCGTACCCTTTTTCAAAGCTGCGCGTGCCCCCAGTTTCATTTTATCCTTCGGCTCATCCGACGCCTCAACAAGAAACTTTTTCTCTTTCTCTCAAGTGCTAAGGAACGCAAGCTCCAACAACTCATCGACACCAACACCCATCTAGGACCCTCCACCCCTGCCTGTCCCTCCGTCCCCACTCCATCTTCCAATCCCAACCCCAGCCGTGTATTCACTATACCCCCTGACTTTCCCCTCTCCAATGCTGAACGTTCAGTGCTCAGCAAAGGACTTAGTTTCATACCCTTACGCCCTCACCTCAATGAATTTCGGGCTTGGCATGATGCGGAACTCTTCTTCCGCCGTCTTCGTCTCCGGGCTCACTTCTTTGGGCAGGAGTCCTCTCCCAGTTCAACGGATCCTTTTACCCATCTCCAATATTCTCCCTCCACCTGGACCCCTCCCTCTGGATTCTTACCTTCTCTTGATCTTTTCATTGAGAACTGTCGGCGCGACATTAGTCGTCTCAATTTCTCTGCTCCTCTAACCCATTCTAACCTGTCTCTCTCTCAACTTACTGCACTCCATTCTCTCAGGTCCAACCCTGACATTGTCATCAAACCCGCTGACAAGGGTGGTGCTGTTGTTGTCTGGCGCACTGACCTCTACCTCGCGGAGGCTGAGCGTCAACTCGCAGACACTTCCTCCTACCTCTCCCTGAACCATGACCCCACCACTGAACATCAAGCCATTGTTTCCAGGACTGTCACTGACCTCATCTCCTCTGGGGATTTCCCTCCCACAGCTTCCAACCTGATAGTCGCCCAACCTCGGACGGCCCGCTTCTATCTCCTACCCAAAATCCACAAACAGAACTGCCCCGGTAGACCGATCGTCTCAGCTTGCTCCTGCCCCACAGAACTCATTTCTCGTTATCTTGACTCCCTTCTCTCTCCTCTTGTCCAGTCCCTTCCCACCTACATCCATGATTCCTCTGACACCTTACGTCACATCAACAATTTCCAGTTCCCTGGCCCCAACTGCTTCCTCTTCACCATGGACGTCCAATCCCTCTACACCTCCATCCCCCACCAGGATGGTCTGAGGGCCCTTAGCTTCTTCCTCGAACAGAGGCCCGAACAATCCCCATCCACCACTACTCTCCTCCGTCTGGCTGAACTTGTTCTCACGCTGAACAATTTCTCCTTCAACTCCTCTCACTTCCTCCAAATAAAAGGTGTGGCTATGGGTACCCGCATGGGCCCCAGCTATGCCTGTCTCTTTATGGGGTATGTGGAACATTCCTTGTTCCAGTCCTACTCCGGCCCCCTTCCACAACTCTTTCTCCGGTACATCGATGATTACTTCGGTGCCGCTTCATGCTCTCGTCGGGACTTGGAAAAATTTATTAATTTTGCTTCCAATCTCCACCCCTCCATCATTTTCACATGGTCCATCTCTGACACTTCCCTTCCCTTCCTTGACCTCTCTGTCTCAATCTCTGGTGATAGACTGTCCACCAATATCCATTACAAACCCACCGACTCCCACAGCTATCTCGACTATAGCTCCTCACACCCCGCTTCCTGTAAGGACTCCATCCCATTCTCTCAGTTCCTTCGCCTCCGTCGCATCTGTTCCGATGATGCTACCTTCAAAAACAGTTCCTCTGACATGTCCTCCTTCTTCCTTAACCGAGGTTTTCCACCCACGGTCGTTGACAGGGCCCTCAACCGTGTCCGGCCCATCTCCCGCGCATCTGCCCTCACGCCTTCTCCTCCCTCCCAGAAACATGATAGGGTCCCCCTTGTCCTTACTTATCACCCCACCAGCCTCCGCATTCAAAGGATTATCCTCCGCCATTTCCGCCAACTCCAGCATGATGCCACCACCAAACACATCTTCCCTTCACCTCCCCTATCGACATTCCGTAGGGATCGCTCCCTCCGGGACACCCTGGTCCACTCCTCCATCACCCCCTACTCCTCAACCCCCTCCTATGGCACCACCCGATGTCCACGCAAAAGATGCAACACCTGCCCCTTCACTTCCTCTCTCCTCACCGTCCAAGGACCCAAACACTCCTTTCAAGTGAAGCAGCATTTCACTTGCATTTCCCCCAACTTAGTCTACTGCATTTGTTGCTCCCAATGTGGTCTCCTCTACATTGGAGAGACCAAACGTAAACTGGGTGACCGCTTTGCAGAACACCTGCGGTCTGTCCACAAGAATGACCCAAACCTCCCTGTCGCTTGCCATTTTAACACTCCACCCTGCTCTCTTGCCCACATGTCTGTCCTTGGCTTGCTGCATTGTTCCAGTGAAGCCCAACGCAAACTGGAGGGACAACACCTCATCTTCCGACTAAGCACTTTACAGCCTTCCGGACTGAATATTGAATTCAACAACTTTAGGTCGTGAGCTCCCTCCCCCATCCCCACCCCCTTTCTGTTTCCCAATAAATTATATAGATTTTCCTTTTCCCACCTATTTCCATTATTTTAAAAAAAAAAAAATTCAATCTTTTATGCTCTCCCCACCCCCACTAGAGCTATACCTTGAGTGCCCTACCATCCATTCTTAATTAGCACATTCGTTTAGATATCACCAACTTTAACACCTATGTGTTCTTTTGTTCTATTGTTGTTGACATCTTTTGATGATCTGCTTCTATCACTGCTTGTTTGTCCCTACAACCACACCCCCCCTCCACCTCCCTCTCTCCCCGCCCCCCACACACACCTTAAATCAGCTTATATTTCAACTCTTTCTTGGACTCGAACTTAAGTTCTGTCAAAGGGTCATGAGGACTCAAAACGTCAACTCTTTTCTTCTCCGCCGATGCTGCCAGACCTGCTGAGTTTTTCCAGGTAATTCTGTTTTTGCAGTGTATTCCAGACCCTAATCACTTGCTGGGTAAAAAAGTTTTTCCTCTGTTTCCATTACTTCTTTTGCAAATTACCTTAATCATCTTCTGACCGTTGTGTTTTCCTACAACAGTGACTGCACTTCATGGCAGAAAGTCTGTGAAAGAGGTTATACAAGTTCTTTCTTAATGCCAGCCAAAACTACAGTAAAACGATCAGTACTGGTGTTAAACTACCACTATGGAAGGGTTAACATGGGCATCATAAGTCCAGGGGCATCATAAATATATGGAGAAGGTGAGGAACACAAATACCTATCTGTGGAAAGTATAAACTCAAACATCCTGGCCTCTTCTCGGTGCAAGGCTCCCCCTCTCCTCGACCACTGCATATTCTTAATCGAAATGAAAACTCGCGAACAGCACAGGCCGGTGAAGTACCATAAACATAGCACCCAGCTTATTCTCAGCTGTTTACTAGAGTCCGGTGGATTCGCTGAAGGAAAAGCGTTTGACCAACAGTAAGGAGTGATACGACTACCGAAAGAGTCGCTTCACATTATTAGCCGAATCTATGTGGATGTTAAAAGAAGCAGCGTTCAGGCAGAGAACAGTTCATTGTTAAAATGTCAGGCGGAGGCTGTCAAAAGTCCTATAAAAAAGATTTTTTTTTCACACTGTACTGTTAAAAGGAAACCATAGTCGAAGGAGAGAAGATTCCTTCAACAGCAGGCCCGGCACTTAAAAAAATAAACTAATCACAGTAGCCAGCAATGGACTTATTAAAAACAAATGTACCGCTGCACACCTTAAATAAACAAAACCAAGCCTCCTCCGCTCGTTCACTCACCCAGCACGACAGGAGGTCTCGTCACATTGAAGCAACCCGGTGAAGATGGCTTTTCCGTGCAGGCGGAAGAGAGTGTGCCGGAGCAGGGGACGGCGAGGAGAGACAGAAGGAGGGAGAGAGAGGAGAGGCCAGTTCTGGAAATCATTTCCCAGGTCTCATAACTTGGGGGGTGGGGGGAAAGTGCAGCAGCGAGAGAGACGGAGAGGGAGCTGGCCAGAGCTCAGGGAGGCAATGGAACGCGGCGAGTACAATGTAATAGTCCAGCGGATACAATGTAACTAAGGCCGAGTTCCAAAGGAGAATGGACATGAAACAGACGCAGCCGCGCTGGAATTCGGCCCATCCATAGCGAGCAGCAAACCCGCACAGCAAGGCGCAATAACACACCAGACTCTCTCAATCGAAACCAGAGGGATGCAAAACGCCACGCTCGGGATTCTTTCTGTTGGTACGTCTTTGCCCAGTAAACCAATAAGGAGAGGAGGCAGGATTAGTCAGAGGAAAAACAAGGGGCAGGATTAAGAACTAATCAGAGGAAACGTATGAAATGATTTTTTTAAAGTGATGGGTACCCGCTACTCCCAAAAGGAAAAAAAAGTCAAACTTGTCCGAACTGGTCTTGTCAACCCTGAAATGCAACTCCAGTTTTATTGGTGCCAGTATAACTGATTTTTACTGCCATTTGACAATTTTGAACTACTATTCCCAGCTGAGTAGTAAGTATTCTGTTGGTATATAGAACTACAACAGGCTGAGTTATTACTGGTTCCAGTGTAAATGATTTGCCCCTGTTTACTTTCCAGTCTTTCTTCGTTCTAAAACTTATTTTTGTAACAATGAGTTGGATTTTACAGTTTTTCGTGGGGTGAGGGAGGTGGAATGGAAAGTGAGTGACCCGTTCACTCCCTCACGGCGAAATCAAGCGTCGGACAGCGGGAAGGTGGCCAATTAGCAAGTGCGAAAGCGGGGCCTCTGCACCCAATCAGGAGTCGAGGCCGGGAGGTGATGCGGTAGAGGGTGATGCCCTGAACAGGGAGTTGGTCATGGTTACAAATGTAAGGCCCCTGCCCTCTCAGCCACTCCTTGCTACTTCTGTCAGGCTCAAAACCCCGGGGCAGGCCTTTTTTTCTGTCCTTTTGCCATCTCCTCATCCCTGCCGTAAAGCACTGCCACACATTTTTCCCATCCAGCGGCCAAAAAATGCAGTGGGCAATGAAAAATTGCAGACTATTGGCTCTTTACCAAACTCAATAGCTCTGAAGAAGAGTCATACAGGCTTGAAACGTTAGCTCTGTTTCTCCCTCCACACAAGCTGCCAGACTTGCTGAGTTTTTCCGGCATTTTCTGTTTTCATTTCAGATTTCCAGCATCCGCAGTATTTTGCTTTAATCAATAACTTGTTAATTGGTTAATTCAAAATGGGGGTGGGCTTCCGATTTCTGCTTCCGCTCGGCTTCCATAATATCTGAGACTGGCATGATGACATCATATGGCCAATTGGATGTCATCACAAGGTATTTCATCATAGCCAGGGGTGGCGGGAACATGCCCAGTCTGCATCTGTAACATCCAGCCCAATATCCCTCTTAGCTCCATCTTAAGGCGACATAAAAGGCTGACTTCAGAATTGGGAGGAGCAAAATGGAGGTCGTCTTGGGCCCCTTTTACATCTGATATGTGAGCCATTCAACCAGTGACACTGCAGCCTTGAGCTCCCCTTACTTCCCACAGGTCCTGATTTCCACGTCAGGCCAAAGTAATTTGGGAGCCATCAGTCATTATAGAAAGACTGCACATATTATAATAGACAACAGTGATTTAAAAATGAAGATCTTACTAATGATTACTACAACTTCCAAGAGTTGCTGTTAATACTTTTTAATTCAGCTTGGTGGTGAAGAATATAATCTTTCCAACTGCAATATATTTTTAAAAAGACGAAATGAAGTGTCAAAACAAAAAATATTCTGGGTGGGGTCGTGCCCCAAGACCCCCATGGTGTACCATCTAACTGCTGATAAAATTGCTCTACCAGCTCTTTTCATTGCCCAGGCATTCACTTGCAGCAACTCACTTGCCTTTGCCTGCTTTGCTCATACAATAAGATCATCACTATAAAAATAACAAGATCTACATCAGCAACAAACCTTCCTGAAATTCAGCAAAGCACTGATTTAATTTCACAAGCAACTATATGTTTCCTGTTACTTGGCAATTTCAAGTCAGTTTCAGCAAAAATAAATGCAAAACCTGCTGAATTGAACCTATTTTATTTGAATCCATAATTACATACGTGTCCTGTTCTGTTGCATAAGATTCAGGTCCTTGATTTTTTTTTTGCTATCCACAGCTAACCTGCACTGACCGACTCCTTCCCTTATCATCGTCAGTTGACAACATTGCAGAATTTGTGAAATTTTGGAAAGGTAAAAATGCCTTTAATTTGTAGTTGTAATCCTGGGAATGAGGGTGACATTTTTTATAAACCAGAAGCCAACTATAGACAGGGAACAAACTCATCAGGGGCTATAAGGTAGAACTGGTCACCTATTCTTTGTTGACCATTTAGTTGCATACCCGATTTACGTCCACATTCTGACCTGATGACCTGTGAACAGGAAGGATTTGAGGTGGGCTTTGACAGGGCAATGACAGGGACAGAGTGAAAATCTCACCATCATTTCAGGTGCTGGGTATTTTCACCACTGCACCACAAAAATAGTACATTTTTTATTATATTGTATAGCTCTCCACATCTGATAAATGAGCAGAACATGAAGCAATGCTAAATGAGATCCAAAAGTATCTGTAACACTTCCTATCATCACGCTTCAATGTCACACTATATATGTAAAATTCTTGCTGACTGCCTCATATAAGCAGCAATAAATCTCAATCGAGCAGGTAGGCATCATTCTAATAACAACTGAAAGCCATCATGCTAAATTTAAGCTGGGAAAGAAACCCACAAAACAAAAAGGGCGATCAGAAACAGCCACCACTAATTAAAGTTGAATCAGTAAAATTATTGCAGAAGCTTTTTAATGTTAGGTGGAGCTGCCATTACCATCTTGAGTTTTTCCCAGTTGAACATTTAGAGGTGGAAGTAACAATCCTAATGTAAGAAAGCAATAAAACAACCCAAACCCACACCCGTTGGGATTACCTGTACATAGTTTTAAATCCATGGGAATTGTCTTAGGGAGGGGGCCCGATCCTTTGTTAGGTGCCTCTGTCAAATTGGAGTACATGGGTGGGATCATGTATTAGTGAAATAAAAGCAGAAAACTGCGGATGCTGGAAACCCAAAACAAAAACAAAAATACCTGGAAAAACTCAGCAGGTCTGGCAGCATCTGCGGAGAGGAACACAGTTAATGTTTCGAGTCCGAATGACCCTTCAACAGAACTAAGTAAAAATAAGTACGCTTCTACCTCCTACCCAAAATCCACAAACAGAACTGTCCCGGCAGACCAATTGTGTTAGCCTGTTCCTGCCCCACGGAACTCATTTCTCATTATCTTGACTCCCTTCTCTCTCCCCTTGCCCAGTCCCTTCCCACCTACATCCATGATTCCTCTGACACTTTACGTCACATCAACAATTTCTAGTTCCCTGGCCCCAACCGCTTCCTCTTCACCATGGACGTCCAATCCCTCTACACCTCCATCCCCCAACAGGATGGTCTGAGGGCCCTTAGCTTCTTCCTCGAACAGAGGCCTGAACAATCCCCATCCACCACTACTCTCCTCCGTCTGGCTGAACTTGTTCTCACACTGAACAATTTCTCCTTTAACTCCTCTCACTTCCTCCAAATAAAAGGTGTGGCTATGGGTACCCGCATGGGCCCCAGCTATGCCTGACTCTTTATGGGGTATGTGGAACATTCCTTGTTCCAGTCCTACTCCGGCCCCTTCCCACAACTCTTTCTCCAGTACATCGATGATTACTTCGGTGCTGCTTCATGCTCTCGTCGGGACTTGGAAAAATTTATTAATTTTGCTTCCAATTTCCACCCCTCCATTATTTTCACATGATCCATCTCTGACACTTCCCTTCCTTGACCTCTCTGTCCCAATTTCTGGTGATAAACTGTCAACCAATACCCATTACAAGCCTACCGACTCCCACAGCTACCTCGACTACAGCTCCTCACACCCTGCTTCCTGTAATGACTCCATCCCATTCTCTCAGTTCCTTCGCCTCCGTCGCATCTGTTCTGATGATGCTACCTTCAAAAACAGTTCCTCTGACATGTCCTCCTTCTTCCTTAACCGAGGTTTTCCACCCACGGTCGTTGACAGGGCTGTCAACCGGGTCCGGCCCATCTCCCGCGCATCCGCCATCACGCCTTCTCCTCCCTCCCAGAAACATGATAGGGTCCCCCTTGTCCTCACTTATCACCCCACCAGCCTCCGCATTCAAAGGATCATCCTCCGCCATTTCCGCCAACTCCAGCATGATGCCACCACCGAACACATCTTCCCTTCACCCCCCCTGTCGGCATTCCGTAGGGATCGTTCCCTCCAGGACACCCTGATCCACTCCTCCATCATCCCCTACTCCTCAACCCCCACCTATGGCACCTCCCCATGCCCACACAAAAGATGCAACACCTGCCCCTTCACTTCCTCTCTCCTCACTGTCCAAGGGCCCAAACACTCCTTTCAAGTGAAACAGCATTTCACTTGCATTTCCCCTAACTTAGTCTACTGCATTCGTTGCTCCCAATGCAGTCTCCTCTACATTGGAGAGACCAAACGTAAACTGGGCGTCCGCTTTGCAGAACACCTGCGGTCTGTCCGCAAGAATGACCCAAACCTCCCTGTCGCTTGCCATTTTAACACTCCACCTTGCTCTCTTGCCCACATGTCTGTCCTTGGCTTGCTGCATTGTTCCAGTGAAGCCCAACGCAAACTGGAGGAACAGCACCTCATCTTCCAACTAGGCACTTTACAGCCTTCCGGACTGAATATTGAATTCAGCAACTTTAGATCTTGAACTCCCTCCTCCATCCCCATCCCCTTTCCGTTTCTTCACCATTCCTTTTGTTTTTTCCAATAATTTATATAGATTTTTCTTTTCCCATCTATTTCCATTATTTTTACTTTATACCTTTTACACTCTGTTAGCCTTTCCACCCCACCCCCACTAGTGTTGTACCTTGGGTGTCCTCCCATTCATTCTTAATTAGCACATTTGTTTAGATAATATCACCACCTTCAACACCTCTTTGTTATTTTGTCTGTGCCATCTTCTGATTATCTGCTCCTATCACTGCTTGCTTGTCCTACAACATCACACAACATCCCCCCCCCCCCCCACACAACCTTAAACCAGCTTATATTTCACCCCCTCCTACTATCACTCAGTTCTGCTGAAGGGTCATGAGGACTCGAAATGTCAACTCTTTTCTTCTCCACCGATGCTGCCAGACCTGCTGAGTTTTTCCAGGTAATTCTGTTTTTGTTAAAAATACGTAAATTTTCTTCTATTACTTTTACTTTTACTTAGTTGAAGCGTCATTCAGACTCGAAACGTTTACTGTGTTCCTCTCCGCAGATGCTGCCAGACCTGCTGAGTTTTTCCAGATATTTTTGTTTTTGTCATGTATTAGTGAGTTGGGCTTGGCTGATCATTTTTCTTCCCTGTAAGTTCTTTGCCTCATCCTACATAGCTGTTTTCAATGTCAATCAAAGAAAACACCATCCTTCTTAATTTTGGCTCCAAACTGTAGCTAAATATTCTTCGCAGCTGAACCCATTGAGCATTCACAGAAAAGGCCAAGACTTGTGGTTTGTAAGTCCCATGACTTCCAATCCAATGAAGCCTAATCTTGTTTCGTATAAAAATTGGCAAAAACATGAACCATGACATTTTGTACTTTAAGTAAGTTAAGCGTAACTCTGTACAAAGATGTGTTTGTGTATGCATTTTATGTAAAGTATGCACTTTTCTGAAGTAATTTTCTTGAAAGAAGTTATAGGTTATGGGCGGAATTTTCCCAGATTTGCTCTAAGTGCAGGAGCAGGTAGGCAAAATGGCCTCCTACCCGCTGGCGGCGATGGCGGATTTCCACACCGTATTGTCCCAGACCCACCTCATTATTTATGCATTCTTGGGGAACACGCCATTTCCATGGTGGGTAGGCTCTTATTCACCCTCTGCCATCACCCCGCCATTGCATCAAGCCAGTCGCCATGTTTAAAAGGCAGCTGCCAGCACAGTGTTCATCGCTACCAGCTCACCACCGCTGCCCATGAGACATGGCCAGCAAAGGAAAAAAGACCGCAGCCGCCAGCTTCAATGACGGGTCCCTCAAGCGACTGCTGGATGCCATGGAGGCACGCCAGAATGTCCCATATCCCTGCTCTGGCCACAGGATGGGCAGCAACGTGACCAACACAGCTTGGGAGGAGGTGGCAGCAGTGGTTAGAGCATGCACACTTCAGAAGACGACAGCCACCCAATGCCACAAGAAGATAAATGATCTCCTCCATTCCACCAGGGTAAGTTACTCTTTTCATCATTCCCAATTCACACATTCACAAACCCTTCACACATCCACAGGGGCCTCACTCATTGCCAGTTCAAGGGACATCACCATTCACTCTCTCACACACACTTTCATTGGCCTCATCCTGTCCATGGGACCACTCACCACCCACACAGGCCAGGCATACTTATTATCTGGCCTGGCAGATATCCTGCTTACACTTGCTCCATCCCTATTCATGCAGGACAAGCTGGCACACAAGAGGGAGAGGTCACAGACTGGTGGAGGAATGACAGAAATCAAGGTCCTCATGGACTTTGTAAACAGAGCCATCCAGCTGGCTCCTGACAACCTGGACCAGTCCTGTGCTGACAGTGAGGTCGGCGCTGCTCTACCAAGTGAGGATCGAGCAGTGCAACATCCATCAGACAACCATGCTGTGAGTGATGTGTCCTCTTTCACAGGCCATTGCCATGCACTAATTATCTCCCCTTGCTTCTGAAGGTCCAACACTCCAAGAGTTGTTGGGGTCCATGACCCAGAGCCTCCAAGCCAGTTTGGAAGGGACACCCCAAGGGGAACCGGAATGCACCCCACTACAAGTCCCATCACAGCGCTCAACCCCACCCTCTGCAGCGACACACAGCTCGGTGAGACCTAGCTCTAAATAGGCATGGGATCACATACTGGACTCGGTCATGTCTCAGTTGTTGGAGCTGCAAAGTTAAGCTTGGGAACATCAGGAAGGGATGTCCACTGCAATTCTCAGATTGCAAGGCACGATGGAGGAGTCCATCCGACTTCAGGCTGAGGTGATAGCGCCGACATTGCAATGCACCGAGGTCAACACTGGCAGGATGTCACTTCTGCACTGCTGTACGTGGGCTTAACTTCATTGCTGAAGCCGTAGTTGGCCTCCAACAGTGTGTATGTGAGAGGGGTGCCGGGCAGCTCATGGAGTCAGCTGGGGTCCTCGGGTGCCCATAGGGAGGAGGATCAGCAGGTGCACACCCCATAGTCATCCACCCAGGTGACTCTGGGAGTAACTAGCCCATCTGAATACCCTCTTCCTGTGACCTTCACAGCCCCTGCTCCACAAGCCTAGGATGGTGTCACTGCCACATAGCAGGATCCCGAAAGCAAGCCGGGGCCCTCCAAGCCTCAGCCCTCCAGAGGATGCCTGCCAAAGTCATCACAGACAGGGCGCGCAGTCAGCAGGTTGCCTTCACCTCCGCTGTGGATGTCCGGGGAGCACCAAGATGTAGCAGCAGGGTTAGGACAGTTAAGGAAAAGTAGTTGCATAGCCTTGGCACGGGTGTTAATCACTTGTACATATTGTTCACTATTGTCAATAAATTCCTAAGAATGTCCGCCTGCCTTTGACTCCTTGTTCTGATGAGCCGTGTCTGTGTCACTCAGATGTGAAACCTTTCTGCACAAGATAAAGGCAGGTGTCTCAGTCTAGGGCCTCTTCCCTGTGCTCTGTGCAGCCTTCAGAACTCAGTGATGGTCCAGCCTCACACTCCCTGGAAACATTACTGATGCCTGCACCTCGGCAGTGCTGATCATTGCTGCCAGAATGTAGTGGGCAGGCACCACAGAATTTTCTCATACTGTCTGTGTGCTCTCAGAACATTTAAATTGAGCTGGCCCCCATCACACCAGCATCTGTGACCAGTGATGCTGTGCATCTGCTCCTGAGAGGCTGAGGTGCTGAAGGTGGACAGAGTATCAGATGCGTCTAAAGTTTCATGGCTGCGTCTCAGAGATGGCCCTGATCATGGAGTGTAAGCGAGCTACCCTAGGCCAGACAGGAGTCAGACATTCTCAGACGCTGTGTGAAGATTCATGGAGTGTCCTCACTGCATGTTGTCATCACCCTCCTGGGATCAGGCGACTATTAGGGCTTCCACTAAATCTCCATGATAGGAGCATTCTCACAGAGACTTTTGGCGTTGCCATAAACCAGACTGGAGTCAAATGTTCACAACTGCGAAGTGAGGATCTTTGGGGTCACCTCACTGCATGTCGTCATCATCCTCCACAAATCTGGCAGCTATGAGGGCCTCCCGAGCGCGCCTGCCTTGTCTAGCCAAGTAAGAGCCTTATCCCCGTCATCGTCACCACTGAGGACCTCCTCACCCTCGTCCCCACTGCCACCCTCCTTACCTGAGGAGACCTCCATCTCCTCCTCAGTCAGCTCCTCACCCCTTTGCAGCGCCAGGTTGTAAAGGGCGCTGCAGATGAAGATGATGTGTGACACCCTCTGCGGACTATATTGCAGGTTTCCACCAGACTGATCCAAGCACTGGAACCGCATCTTCAGCATCCCGATGGTCTGCTCTACCAAGTTGGGAGCTGCTGCACGAGCCTCGTTATATCGTTGCTGTGCTGCAGTTTGAAGCCGCCACATGGGTGTCGTCAGACACGTCCTCTGCGGGTAGCCCTTGTCCCCAAAGGAGCCATCCCTGCAGCCTCTGTGGACCCTGGGAGACTGCAGGGATCTGAGACTGAATCAGGATGTAGGCATCGTGTACACTCCCTGGAAACCATGCGCAACCTACAAGATATGTTTCTGGTGGTCGCACACCAGCAAATGGAAGCCCTTGTGGTTGATGTAGTCCACCGTGTGTAGCGACGGAGACCTGAGCGCCACATGAGTGCAGCCAATCACACCCTGCATCTGTGGGAATCCCGAGATCTGGATGAATCCTATGGCCCTTGCATCCTGGCTGTTCCAGCCCCGGGTGAAATGCACAAGGTTGTGTGCCATGGAGAAGATGACATCCAAGACCTCATGGTTGCATTTATGGGTGGCTGATTGTGAAATCCCACAGAGGTCACCTGGGATCCCAGAAAGGAGCCACTGGCATTGAAATTGAGTACTGTGATCACTTTCACAGCCACTGGCAGTGGATGTCCTCCATGTCCCCTTGGCCCCAACTCCTGCAGTAAGTGGAAGATGTGAGCAACCAGGTCCCTAGATATGCACATTCGTCTACGACACTAGTTCTCAGTCATCTGCAGGAATGGCAGGCGGCGTCTATAGCCCCTGGGTGCCGACCAGTCACGGCTCGCTGTTGCTCCTGGGCAATGTGTGCGGGAGCCCTGGCTGTCCCTTCTTCATGAGGTTGCTGCTCCTGCCTTTGCGCAGTCAGGAGCCTCAGTCACTCTCTCCTCCATCTTCTTCGCTCTCTGTAGGCCATCAGGCATACAGCTAGGTCACCAGGATCCATGATCCTGATGTCCTCTTGCAGCATGAAAGAGAGAAAGAGACGTGGTTATCATGGCTGTACTTAGCACCTTTCCTGGCCCTGTGTGACCGCCCCTTAATGCTTCCCGGAGAGTGCTGGTCACCCCTCGGATGGCCAGAGATGAGTGTGCTGCATGGCTGCCCTGTCAACCTGTGACATGGGGGACACTTGTCCAAACTGGGATGCTGAGGTTGCAAGGGGCTGTGAGGCACCTCCAGCAGTGACTGCTACATGGCCAGTGTTGGCGAGGAGATTGTACAACTCGTGCAATCCAAGTGCGCTGACCATTAAAGTGGTCGCAACCTCGCAGTCTGTGCTGGGGTGATGGGGAGTAAGGTCTGGAGGGCTTGGTGGCACATTGGTGCCTCCACGTTCCTTGCATGGACGGGCAGGCGAGGAGCCCGACTCCAATCATATCACTGTGGCTGCGCCTGAACTGTCTCAGTTGCAGAGGAATGGTCAGTTTATACAGGTGTCCCTATTGTTTGGCCACTTCCCTCGCCTACCCTGCCCCCACCTCGATATCTTATACGTGGGACCCAACGCCATGGCAGCAGTTGTCTTCCCCCCAACCCCGCCCCGCCCCCCGACAACAGCAACAGTCACCTCCGAGGCTGACAGGAGTTGCCCCCGAACATCACCACCCCCCGAAAACAGTCACCTCCATGGCAGGGCAGCAGTTGCCCCTGGACACCACCACCTGAAAACAGTCACCTTTATGGCAGGGCAGCAGTTGCCCCTGAACACCACCTCCCGAAAACAGTTGCCTCCGAGGTAGGGCGGCACTTCACCCAGACCCCCCAGCGCCCCTGAAGCCTGCAAAGCAACAGGCGACCCTGGCGAGCTGTGGAAAATGACGCTGTTCTCTCACCTCAGTTCCCCCCAAAGTGAAGGTCGCCAAGTGCACATCGCCCGTGTGCTATTGTGAAACACGTCATGTGCTTTCCTGCCGACATGGGCGGATAATCTGGCGGGGGTCCAGAGCTTGGCAGGATGGCCTTTTAATGAGATGCTGATGTATTACAATGAGTTCCCCGCCAACCATTGGCGGGAAATACAGATGATCGTGACCTGCCTTCGTGCCGTCGTGAACCAGATCATGCCATATTGTCTGCGCTCACCACCTATCATCCCCACTGCTAGCAGGCACAGGAAATTCTGCCCTAGACCGATAACTTGTTAAAAAAGTGATGAATTTCCCAAATAGCTAAAGGAAATAAAATGGTGAACAAGATTTCACTTTACAATGCATTTACTGTAACAAGCAAACTAAAATCAACAGAGATCTAACATTAATTAATAGGCAAATAATACACCAAACTAAAGAAAAAGGTAAGTTTTGCATTCACTGACTAACACAGCCAAAATATATAATTGAAACACTTTTATGCAATGCCATGCTTCTGGCTGATATGTAGCATCACATGAAAGCTCCCACATTCGCTCCCAGCTCCCCAGTGAAGGTTCAATTCTCCCCACCACACCAGGTTGAAACTTGCAGTTTCCTTTGACCAATGTTCCACTTAGCCCAAGCTTTCCTGGATACAATTACCACCACCGAGGCACACATTGGTGACTCTCCATCCCTTAAATCTCTAAGAGTCCTGTCTTTGTTACCTTTCTTTTGAACAGAAGCTGAACTCTCCCCAGCATCCTGCTTGGTTGTTAACAAAAAAACATCTCCACTTGCTTCTCCACAGAGGTAGCTTCTCGTTGTGCCTCAAACAGCAGCTGTCCATTTTCTGTGAGATACCATGAAAGTTGTGAAAACAGAGACCCCCACTTCAATGGTTTCCTGTTTGAATTGCTCTCCCTTTGGCAACTGGATCACATGAGCATTACTTCAAGCTGAGGTATTTATTGAGTTAAAGGTGCATTTCAAAACATAACTGTCTTATCAAATTCAGTGTTCATGATAGTTTTTATGCTGAAATGGTTATTTACAGCAGGTTAATTTGTTATAAACCTTTAAACAGCACCAAGTTTTGATGTATCATACTTACATTTTTTGTGATGTAAGACTTTAAGACCATAAGACGTAGGAGCAGAAGTAGGCCATTCGGCCCATTGAGTCTGCTCTGCCATTCAATGAGATCATGGTTGATCTGATAAACCTCAACTCCACTTTCCTGCCTTTCCCCCATAACCTTTGATTCCCTTACTGATTAAAAATCTGTCCATCTCAACCTTGAATATACTTAACGACCCAGCCCCTACAGCCCAACAGAAGGAATTCCTCCTCATCACTGTTTTAAATGGGCGCCCCCGACATCTGAGATTATGCCCTCTGTTCCTAGACTGTCCCACAAGGGGAGCAACCTCTCAGCATCTACCATGTCGAGCCCCCTAAGAATCTTATATGTTTCAATAAGGTCGCCTCTCATTCTTCTAAACTCCAATGACTACAGGCCCAACCTACTCAACCTCTCCTCATAAGAAAATCCCTCCATATCCAGGATCAACCTAGTGAACCTTCTCTGGACTGCCTCCAATGCCAGTACATCTTTCCTAAGATAAGGGGACCAATACTCCAAAACTGTTCACAGTATTCTAGGTGTTGTCTAACTAGTGCCTTGTATAGTTTTAGCAAAACATCTCTATTTTTATACTCCATTCCCTTCGAAATAAAGGCCAACATTCCATTTGCCTTCCCTATTACCTGCTGAATTTGTCTGCTAGCTTTTTGTGATTCATGAACAAGGACCCCCAAATCCCTCTGTGCTGCAGCTTTCTGCAGTCTTGCTCCATTTAAATAATATTCATTCTTCCTGCCAAAGTGCATAGCCTCACATTTTCCCACATTATATTCCATCTGCCAAGTTTTTTCCCACTCACTTAATCTGTCTACATCCCTCTGTAGGCTCTTTGTGTCATCCTCACTACTTGCCTTCCCACCTATTTTTGTATCATCCGCAAACTTGGTGATAGTACATTCACCTCCCTTATCTAAGTCATTAATGTATATTGCAAATAATTGTGGCCCCAGCACTGATCCTTTTGCACTCCAGGTTGCCACCCTGAAAATGCCTCCCTTATCCCAACTCTCTGTCACCTATTAGTTAGCCAATCCTCTATCCATGCTAATATACTACCCCTAACACCATGGGCTCTTACCTTCTTAAGTGGCCTTATGTGTGGTACCTATTTAATGTCTTTTGAGAATCCAAATATATTACATCTACTGGTTCCATTTTATCTATCCTTCTTATTACCTCCTCAAAGAATTCTAATAAATTTATCAGGCATGATTTCCCTTCATGAAGTCATGCTGACTCTGTTTAATTATGTTATGCATTTCTAAATGCTCTGCTATTATATCCTTTATAATAGATGGATGTTAAGCTAACTGGCCTATAGATACCTGTTTTTGGCCTCCCTCCCTTTTTGAATAAAGGCGTTACATTGGCAGTTTTCTAATCCTTTGGGACTTTTCCAGAACCTAAGGATTCTTGAAAGATGACAATCAGCACATCCACTATCTATGAAGCTACTTCCTTTAATACCCTAGGAAACCATCAGGTCCAGGGCCCTTATTGGCCTTTAGCCCCATTAGCTTCCCTAGTATTTTTTCTCCAGTGATAGTTACTGCATTTATTTCCTCCACCCCTTTTGCCCCTTGATTATTTATCATTTTTTGGAATGCTATTAGTGTCTTCTATCGTGAAGACTGATGCAATGTATTTATTCAACTCCTCTGCTATTTCCTGGTTCCCCATTATTATTTCCCCAGCCTTTTTCTCTAAGGGGCCTATGTTCACTTTGGCCTCTCTCTTCCTTTTTATATATTTAGAGAAGCTCTTACTGTCCATTTTTATATTAATTTCTAGTTTATATTCAATGTTTATTTTTCCCCTCTTTATTTTTTTTTGGTAATCTTTTGTTGGTTTTTAAAACTTTCCCAATCCTCTGGCTTACCACTAATCTTTGCCACATTGTATGTTTTTTCTTTCATTTTGATACTATCCTTAACTTCCTTGGTTAACCATGGCTGGTTTATCCTGTTCCTAGAATCCTTCTTCCTCACTGGGATATATCTTTGTTGTGAGTCATGAACTATTTTCTTAAACATCTGCCATTGTTCTTTTCTGCTAAACTCCTTTCCCAGTCCACTCCAGCCAATTCTGCCCTCATTCTTTTGTAATTATCCTTATTTAAGTTTAGCACAGTTGTTTCCGACCCAAATTTCTCACTTTCAAACTGAATGCTAAATTCAGTCATGTTATGGTCACTGTTTCCCAGGGGATCTTTTACTCTGAGATCATTTATTAAACCTGCCTCATTACACATTACCAGATCCAAAACAACAAGACCCCTGGTTGGATCCATAACATATTGTTCTAGGAATCTGTCCTGAATACACTCTATGAATTCTTGCTCTTGTTTACCTCTACCAATTTGATTTTCCCAATCTACATGAGGATTAAAGTCACCCATGATTAATGTACTGCCTTTTTTACAAGCCCTCATTATCTCCTGATTTATTCTCTGTCCTACAGTATAGCTACTATTAGGGGGCCTATAGACTACTCCCACCAGTGTCTTCTTCCCCTTGTTATTTCTTACCTTCACCAATATGGATTCTACATCTTCCAATCCAAGATCATTTCTTGCTTTCGTAAATATTCCATCTCGTACTAACAAAGCTATCCCACCACCCTTTCCATCCTGTCTGTCCTTTCGAAAAGACACATACCCCTGAATATTTAGTTCCCAGCTTTGTTCTCCTTGTACCCATGGCCATGATTTCCCCCTGTCGGGGGCGAAGTTGAAGGGTGGACGTGCACAGGCGCGCTTCTGGTCGGCGTCAGCCTTTGGGGGCGCGGCGCCATTTTACGTGGGCAGGCACATTAAGGCCCGCCCAGCATGATGCCTATACAGAAGCGCTGTGTGCTCCCTGTGCGGGCGGTGGGGGGAATCTCAAAATCGAGAGTGCGCTCTTTTGCGCAAGCGCACGAAAGAGTGCACTCATCTACCTGAGGCTAAGTGCAGCCTCGGAGATCGGCTCTAAATGTAAAAAAGCTAAAAATAGAATAATAAAATTTTCCTAACATGCCCCCTCATTTGACATTGTCACATGAGTTGGGACATGTCTATAATTTTTACAAAAATTTCATTAAAATTTTTAAAAACCTACACGAAACATCATCCCACCCGTGGATGAGGTTTCATGCTTTTTCTAATTCGAGCCTTAAGTTTGGATGGGCAGATCCACTAATTAGTTAAATGACTCTGTCAATGGCCTCAATTGGCCATTGACAGGTCGGCGGGCACGCAGCTGATTTTGCTGCGCTCCCGCCTACTGGAAAATTTAAATGGGGCGCCGTGATGTCAGGAGTTCCACCCGATGTCATTGCACATCATTTTACATGTCAGTGAGTGGGCCCTGCCCCCGCTCGCCGATGGGAAAATCCTGCCCCATGTCTCTGTATTGGCGATAAGATCATACCCATTAACCTCTATTTGTGCTGCTAATTCGTTTATTTTGTTCCGAATACTATGTGCAATTAAGTAAAGAGCCATTAATTTTGCCTTTTTACCATTTTTCCCCCTTTGATCCTATGTGCTATTGTTTTTATGTTTGTCCACTCTATCTCTTCCTGTCACACTCTGGGTATCATTACCTAAATAACTGCCCTGCAATGCCGCCATATTCTTTTGCTTTGTAAGCTTACATACCCCCTCTCCAGAACCCTCCCCCCCACCGTCTATTTAGTTTAAAGCCATCTCTACAACCTAGTTATTCAGTTTGCTAGGACACTGTCCCAGCATGGTTCAAGTGAAACCTGTCCCACCGGAACAGCTCCCATCTACCTCAATACTGATACCAGTACCCCATGAACTGAAACTCATTCCTCCCACACCAATCTTTGAGCCACGCATTTAACTCCTTGACTTGATATACCCTATGCCAGTTTGCCTGTGGTTCAGGTAGTAATCCTGAGATTATTACCCTGGGTTTCTGCTTTTTGATTTAGCTCCTAACTGTTCAAATTCTTTCAGCAGAACGTCCTTTCTAATCCTATCAATGTCATTTGTACCAACGTGGATGATGACAACTGGATCCCTCCCCTCCCGCTCCAAGTTCCTCTCCAACCCTGAGGAGATGTCCTTAATGCTGGCACCGGGCAGGCAACACAGCCTTTGGGAGTCACGCTCACAGCTGCAGAGAACAGTATCTGTCCCCCTAATTATACTGTCCCCTACCACTACTACGTTCCTACTTCTTACCCCCGACTTGAATGGCTCCCTGTCCCATGGTGCCGTGGTCAGTTTGCTCATCCTCTCTGCAGCCCCCACTCTCGTCCACACAGCTTGCAAGAACCTTGCAGTTGCAGCAGCCGAGAATCCTCGAATGCTACCCTCTGGGTCCTCACGCATGCCTCACCTGCAGTCATACCCTCCTGTCCCTGATCACAGATCAAATTTGAATTACCTAACCTGAAGGGTGTGACCGCCTCCTGTAGCAAAGTGTCCAGGTAACTTTCCCCCTTCCTGATGGGGCACAATATCTGCAGCCCGGACTGCAGCTCCTCAATTCCGAGGTTCCTCAAGCTTCAAACACTTACTACATATGTGTTTGCTCTGGATCACCTTGGTGTGCACCAGGTCCCACATGCTGCAGCAGCAATTCATCGCCCATCCTGGCATCGCTATCATATAGTCGTAAGTAATAAGACTTAGTTTTTTTTTACAAAACTAAATTAAACATTTATTAATAAAATAAAAGATTTTAAGTATGTACATAGATCTAGAAATTACTACTATAATAACTTCTACATCCCCTAATTAATCTGGCTCCCAGTTAACCTCCATTAAGGCAACAGTAAAAACAAATGGAGTTAAACAGCCCCAGGCAAAGCACACAATACCCTGGACAGTAATATTTGAAAGAGTTTTCTTAGCTTCGATTCCTGTAGATAGCAACTTGATACATAGGGGCTGGAGACTTTTCACACTTGTGTTAGATCTTAGAATTCCTTCCTCCTTACACATAACCTCATCTCCTTTATACATGTTTCTCGCTTTTAATGCAAGTTCCATTGTTCCCATACATTTTTGCAACTTTACTTTTCTCATAATACAAATCTTTTCATAGTACTAATTTTATCAGTAACCTTTGGTAAAAATAAACTCACTGTTTGGCTTAGCTTCTTCTGGCTAAGTGTAACATATTACCATCTGTTTGAAATTCAAATTACTCCGGTTTATCTAAAAATGCAGATTTTCCATACAACTCACATTCACCTACCTTTACAATAAATCACAATAATATTATGAAAAGTATTATATTTTCATGACAGTGGGTGAGGTGGGTAAGTGGGTAGTTAGGTAAGTGGATAGGTGGGGGGTAGTTGGGTTGGTTCAGGAGGGGAATCAGGTTGGGGGAATAGCCAAGTCATGGTGGTAGTCAGGTCAGAGGGTAGTTGGGTCAGGGGGTGGGCTGGCCTGGTTGGGGGTGGTTCGGTGGTTGGGTGGTGGTAGTTGGGGGAGTAAGTCAGGAGGCTGTGGGGTGGGGGGGGCGGTGTGCATTCAGGTAATTAAGGGGGTTAGTCTGGTTTGGTGTTGGTCAGGTCTGGTTGACAGGGTAGTAAGGCAGGTTGGGGGTGTAGAAGTATGGTGGGGGTATATTCAGGTGATGGGGGCATTTGGTTGTGGAGTTACCCAGCTGTTAGACTAGGTGTTAACCTGTCTAATATTTCCTGGGGACGTATTCTGGTGAATGCTGTGGAACTGTCCGAAGTCTCTGACTGTAACTCAGAGTCAGACACATTCACGGAGGGTTCCGGGGGAGCGGGCAAATTGCCCATCAGAAGTTCAAACTTCCCAGGCAATTCCCACATAGGTCTGTGCGTCAGGACTTCCATAGGATCCCGACATGCATTATGAATCACACACCTGGCCTCTGACAATCCAGAGATTGGAAGATTTAGCCTGTGAATATGCAAAACAAAACAATTTTTCTACATTTTTTGGTTCTCACTACAAAAGACTTAAACAGGTAATAGTAAATGTAATGAACTGCTTGCCCATATTACAGGCAGATATTTATTAATGTAGCTTCATATTTATATAAGTGAATCTGGACTCTTATGATTATCTGCTTCCTTTGGTTCAGCATTGATGGCTGTGTCTTCAATGTTTAGACCCCGAGATCTGGAATTCTATCTCTAAACCTCTCTGCTTCTCTCCCTTGCTCCCCTCCTTTAATATCCTCCTTATAACTTACCTTTTTGGCCAAGAAGGAGCTGGAAGGACACAAGAAATATTTTCAACGAAGATACCCACAGCATCACAGTATCTTTACAGTGCAGAAGAAAGCCATTTGGCCCATCGAGTCTGCACCAGCTCTCTGAAAGAGCATTCCACCTAGTCCAACTCCCCTGCCTTATCCTCATAACCTTGCACATTCTTTCTTTTCAGATAGGAATCCAATTCCCTTGGATCGAACCTGCCTCCACCACCCTTTCAGGAAGTTTGTTCTACCTCTGGGTGAAAGCATTTTTCTCACATCACATTTACTCCTTTAGTCAATTATTTTGAATCTATGCCCTCTTGTTCTTGATGTTCTCTTTAATGGGAACAGTTTCTCACTATTTACCCTGCCCATACCCCTCAGGATCTTGAATACCTCTATCACATTTCCTCTCAGCCTTCTTTCCTCCAGGGAAAACAGCCCCAACCTCCCCAACCTCTATCCTCATAGCTACAGTTCTTCATCCCAGGAATCATTCTTGTGAATCTCCTCTGTATTCTCTCCAATCCTTCACATCCTTCCTCAAGTATGGCGCTCAGAATTGATGCAGTACTCTAGATGAGACCTAATTAGTGTCTTATATAAGTTCAACATGACCTCCTTACTTTTGCATTCAATGCCCCTATTAATAAAGCTTATGATATTGTATGCTTTATTAATTGCTCTCTCAACATGTCCTGCCATCTTCAATGAGCAATGTTACATATACCTTGAGGTCCCCCTGTTTCTGCACATCCTTTAGAGGCTCTCTTTTTATTTTATACTGTCTCACCATACCTTTCCTGCCAAAATGAATCATCTCACATTTCTCTGCATTTAACTTCATCTTCCACTTGTCTGCCCAATCCACCAACATATCCATGTCCTTTTGAAGTTCAAGACTATCCCCATCACAGTTGACAGCATTTCCACTCTTGATATCATCTGTACATTTTGAAATCATTTCCTGCACACCACAGTCTAGGTCATTAATATATATCAGGAAGAGCAAGGTCCCAACACTGACTCCTGAGGAACTCCACTACAAACCTTCCTCCAATCTGAAAAACAACCGTTTATCACTACTCTGTTTCCTGTCACTCAGCCAATTTCTTATCCAAGTGCCTACTTTCCCTTTTATTCCATGAACTAGAATTTTGCTCACAAGTCCGTGGCACTTTATCAAATGCCTTTTGAAAATCCATATACACCACCTCAACAGCGTTTCCTTTATTAACCTTCTCTGTTACTTCTTCAAAAAGCTCAAGCAAGTTAGTTAACCCTTAATTATCCTGCACTTATCTAAGTGATTATTGATTTTATCCCATACTATAGTTCCAGAAGGTTTCCTACCACTGAAGTCAAACTGACTGGCATGTAGTTGCCAGCTTTATCCTTGCAACACTTTTTGAGCAAGGGTGTGACATTCGCAGTTCTTCAGCCCTCAGTTACCTTCCCTGTGTCTAAAGAAGACTGGAAGATTATTGCTAGTCCCTCTGCAATTTCCACTTTCACTTCTCTCAGTATCCTTGGATGCATCCCATCCAGCCCTGGTACCTAAACAAAAACAGAATTATCTGGAAAAACTCAGCAGGTCTGGCAGCATCGGCAGAGAAGAAAAGAGTTGACATTTTGAGTCCTCATGACCCTTCAACAGAACTTGAGTGCTGAGTCACTCAAGTTCTGGCGAAGGGTCATGAGGACTCGAAACATCAACTCTTTTCTTCTCTGCCGATGCTGCCAGACCTGCTGAGTTTTTCCAGGTAATTCTGTTTTTGTTTTGGATTTCCAGCATCCGCAGTTTTTTTGTTTTTATTTTTTTTTCAGCCCTGGTACCTATCTACTTTAATAAAGATAGCCCTTCCAACACCTCCTTTCTCTTTTGAGTTCTGTTGAAGGGTCATGAGGACTCGAAACGTCAACTCTTTTCTTCTCCGCCGATGCTGCCAGACCTGCTGAGTTTTTCCAGGTAATTCTGTTTTTGTTTTGGATTTCCAGCATCCGCAGTTTTTTGTTTTTATCTCCTTTCTCTCGATTGTAAATTCTTCAAGTGTACCAGTTACCTCCTCTCTCACCTCCACCTGGGTAGTAAGTTCTTCCTTTGTAAAGACAGATGCAAAATACTCATTCAACACCTTTGCTATTTCTCCAACCTCCACATGCATGTCCCCTTTTTTGTCCCTAGTCAGCCCTACTCTTTCTTTTGCCACCCTTTATTATTTACATGCTTTTGGAGGTCCTTGGCATTCCTTTTTATATTCACTGCCAGCCTCTTTTCATGCTCTCTCCCTGCTTTTCTTATTAGTTTCTTTGCTTCCCCTCTGGTCCCCCTATATTCAGCTTGATTCTCATTGTATTTTCAACTTGACATTTGTTGTACATTTGTCCTATTTTTCCTTAGGTCTGTTGAAGAGTCATATGGACTTGAAATGTTAACTATGTTCCTCTCCGCAGATGCTGTCAGACCTGCTGAGTTTTTCCAGATATTTTTGTTTTTGTTTTGGATTTCCAGCATCTGCAGTTTTTTGCTTTTATCTATTTGTTGTACAAGCACTTCTTCCTTTTCATCTTTACCTCCATCTCTCTCCTCATCCAAGGCACTATGGATTTATTTGTCCTACCTTTCCCCTTTGAGGGAATATTCCTTGCCATTGCCTGCAATGATTTTTCTCTGAAGGTGGTCCATTGTTCAGCCACTATCTTTTCTGCCAACATTTGATTCCAACTCACTCGACTTAGATGCTCTGGATTGTTCTCTGTCCTTTTCCATGATTAATCTAAACCTTATGATACAGTGGTCACTGTCCTACTGATACTTGATCCACTTGGGCCAACTCATTCCCCAGAACTGGATCCAAAAGTTCATTTCCTCTCATTAGACTGGAAACATACTGCTGTAGAAAATTATCTTGAACACATTCCAGGAACTCTTACCCCTCTTGTCCATTTGCACTATTCCTATCCCAGTCTATATTTGGATAATTGAAGTCCCCATTTTGATTACCCTGTAACTCTTGCACCTCTCTGTAATTTTTTTGCAAATTTGTTCCCACACATCTCTTCCACTGGTTGGTGGTCTGTATACTACATTAATCAATGTTATTGCACTTTTCCCATTTCTTGCCTATAGCCAGAGAGATTCTGTCCTTCACCCCTCTGGAACATCCTCTCTCTCTGATACTGTAATGCCATCTTTGACCAATAGTGCCACTCCTCCCCCTCCCTTTCTTCCTTTCCTGTCTCAACAATCCAGCAATAACCTTCCCCACCCTCCACTTGTTACTTGAACAATCCAAAAAAAATGTAGCTTATTCAGTCAATCACAAATCCTGTCCCAGGAACATCCATTATGACCAGAAAGTCCCATGGGATCCATAAAAGCAGCAACTAATTTAGTAGGCTTGTTTACCTGCTTTGCTGCCCAGCTTTATTTACTACCTTTAGCAGTAGAAGTTTCAAAATTTGATGAAGTTGGACTTTGTAAAACTCCCAACTTTATTTATTTACCCACTGAAGCATTGTAGAATAAGGTTTTGCCCATGTCAGCATCAAGTACTTCCATATGTCAGGCATAGCACAGCCGGGTAGCAAAATGGTGCAGTGCGCTGCCTCAACTGCTTGCCGAAATCTCAACTCAGGAAATGGCTCTACTACACCAATTTCACACCTGGCATCCTCTGATCTCTCCAAGTGAGAGTGACTGTCAGTGCTGAATAAGGGACAGTTCTGCTCAGTGGGCAATCAGGTCTATTGTGCAAACTCCAGAAGTACCTATGTAGCCAACAAACTAAAGAGGTTGAGAGAGAACTGAACCCAAGTGTCAGAGGCCAAAGGTAAGTGTCTAACTCTAACTTGTTGCATGCTTTTCTTTTAATTTTACTGAAATGTGACACCTCTGCAAGTTATGGTGTGATGGGCATGTGCTAGATGAATTACTTTTAATTTTATAAATCATTTAACATTAACACAAAATACTTTTAGTTTTCAGTTCCAATTTGGACCCACAGTAAAGGAATCCCACAGCTGTTAAATCACAGATGTGTGTTCACATTTCAACTTTTAGAATGGGGAAAGGATGTAGTATACCTTAGATTCCCTTCTGTTCAGCAGCTTCAATTTTTACAGATTAAATCTTTCATAAAATATAATAATTAAATTTTTTTCTTTAAATACAGTTAAATCCGCAGATTTTAATGTTGCACATTTAAAAATGTCAAGTTCCTTTTCCATACACGACTTACATCAGCTTACTCCCTCGAGAGGTTTTTTTTCAAAGTATGTTCTCTCGTGGTTTGTCTAAGAACTGACAATGTTTACCCAGGCTGGCAAAGTCGAAAGCTTGTCTGTAAACTCATTTATGTTCCTCAAGATGGGAACTTTTCTTTAATTAAAAACAATAAAAGAAAATTACAATTAAGCGAAATAGCCTTTCTTTGAATTAAGACATCCATTGATGCTGCAGCCTTTAGAACATTCTCTAAGTTGCCTTTGGTGATATTAGCAGATGAACATTTGACTTGCTTGTATGGCTTACCTCTGGAATTTTCAAGAGGTGTTAATTTGAGGTATTATTTTTAATGGGTTAATGCCTCAGTATAAGGTAACATACAGAGGGCATCGATATGAATTTGTTAAACTTTGCTAAGATCCTTGCTGCTGATTTCTAGGCTCAGATTTCTTAAATAAAAGCACACCTCATGTAAATCCCACAAGCCTGGCCATAAGTAATTTGTAGCTTGGAAGTTCATAATTCCTCTATATAAACAACCAAGGATAGCAGTGAATCTCTCAACAGATGTTGTTATTACAATAAAAAGCCCTATAGATATCTTTGAACCCTTTCAGAGAAGCCTATTCCAGTTTAAAGACATAGGTCGGAAATCTAAGATTATTTGTTCCTGAATCAGGAGCATCCAATCACCAAGCAAATCACATCTAGTTTCTGGAATTGACTTGGTGTTCGGAATAATTTCCTAACAATATATCTTGAATGATCCCTAAAGCTTGAATGTCATAAATTGTATCAAAATGATGTTTGCCAGGAAGTTTTATAACATGAATTTTCTGCTTTTGTTGGTCCTTCCATTCTCTGCACAGAGACAAGCTTTTCAGGCTAACAGTGTTGTCACCATCACCATAGACAATCTGTACTGGCTGGTTGGAAGGAAAGCTTTCATCATATATATAAGTCATTGGTGTTGAGATTTCTGCTCCATACATACAGTACACGTCCACCCCTGGTGGAGGCAAGTCAGTCAGAAAACCCTTGCTATGTTGCCACTTGAACCAGCCATCTTCATATCCTATATCAGTGAAGAACTTTCTGTAGTCATTGTATGTGTAGTTGTAGGTTGGCGTGGAGATGAAGACATGGTCTGCTGGCCAGGCCCGCCTGGTAGGCAGTAGCCAAGGGTTGGTTGTTGTTGTTCGTTGTTGCTTCCGTATCTTCAGGAGATCAAGAGCGAGGCCATAGTTGTCTCCTGGAAAGAAGAATTGAAGAAAGAAAAACACAAATGTGAAATCTCCTTTCTCTTTTATGATAAAAGATACTGTATAATGGGGCTGGGAGAGGGTATAAGGAGAGAAAATAGCCCTTTTCAATAGAAAGTATTGCTCCACTTGTATTCCCTTTCCTCTTAGGTTTTTATGTTTATGAAATTTGACTTCTTGGGAAGTACAAAGTGATGGTTGCACTTGTCAGCAAAAGGAGATGATAAACTAAAGACCAGTTTCCAATGTTCAGGTGGATGTAGATGATCCAAATACACTATTCAAAGGGCAGCAGGGACTGCACCCAGTCAACATTCACCAACTACTTATCAATCTAATACCTGTTTGTAGGAGCCTTGCTATATGGAAATTGGCTGACAAAATAAAATAAACTACTGTTCAAAAATAATTGTTAGGGAAGCACTTTGGAATGTGTGGAGAATGTAAAAAACATTTCATAAAAGTTCTTCTTACCAAGCCAGTTCATAAGGATATCTCTTTTTTTCATTATCATGATTCAACATGAAAACTGCTCTGGATTTATCTTTTCCACTTCACTTAATCTTATATCCATACAATATCTCTTCACATTTGTTTCCTTTCAGTACTGGGTGGGCTGAGCTTTCCCAGATTGTCTCTGCTGATAGGGATTAGGCTCATGGCTCTTTTGCAGTGCGTTCAGATGTTTCCATTGGGTCTCAATGATGATCACTGAACACAGTATTAAGGCTTAGCCTGACCACAGAATGCCACATTTTTATCATGCTAACCTTAGACTTATACTGTAATGATCTAGCTTTATTCTGTTAGCTTCATTCAACACTAAGCTACGGTGAAAGGACAAACTATGCAGCAACCATATTCCCATATCTTGTAACGTCTCACTTAGACAGGGTTCCTGATTTCTTCATCCTAATTCCTTCCACTTATCTGTTCTGACTTTCAATTTCCATAGTGTTGCCTATTTATGGAATCTCATCGCCAAATATTTTGTTGTTCCATCTACCTTTCCCACACTGTGATAACAGCACAACTAGGCACTCTTCCCTTATGAATGTTTCATCCCCAAACAACACATGAACAGGTAACTTGTTCCAAAAGTCAATGACCAACTACAAAAAGAAAAGCCTCCTGACGTCAAATCTAGTTCTATGTTTATATAACGTACACACATGTCCTCTCGACCTCCATAACCCATTTAGTTCAAATACTTGATCCACGTGGACTGAGTTGCGTTATTTTAAATACCTCAATCAAGTTCATTTTGTTGTTGTGATGTTATGCTACTAACAGGGAGAGATTGGAGTTTATTCTGGAGGGGGCAAAGATTACCAAAGGGAAGAGACAGAGGAAGCTATTAAGGACAGGTACTCGGCCACTCTTAGATCCTATTAACCACCCCTATATACAGCTCCTCTCCTCCATACTATCCTACAAATGAACAAATAAAATAGGAGCAGGAATAGGCCACCCAGCCCCTCAAACCTGCTCTGCCATTCAATAAGATCATCGCTGATCTGATTGAAACCTCAACCCCACTTTCCTGCTTACCCGTGATAACCTTTCATCCCCTTGTTAATCAAGAATCTATCTAGATCCACCTTAAAATCATTTAAAGACTCTGCTTCCACCACCTTTTGAGGAAGAGAGTTCCAAAGACTCATGATACTCTGAGAGAAAAAAATTCTTCTCGTACTCTGTCTTAAATGAACAACTTTTTTTTAAACATTGACCCATAGATCTAGATTCTCCCATAAGAGGAAACATCCTCTCCACATTCACCCTGTCAAGAGCCCTCAGGATCTTAAAGGTTTCATTCAAGTTGCCTCTTATCCTTCTAGACTCCAGTGAATACCAGTCCAATCTTTCCTCATAAGACAACCTGCCCAATCCTGGTATTAGTCCAGTAAACCTTCTCTGAACTGCTTCTAATGCATTTACATCTTTCTTTAAATAAGGAAACCAGTGCTGTACACAATATTCCAGATGTGGTCTCACCAGTGCCCTGTACAACTGAAGCATAACCTACATACTTTTGTAATCAATTCCCCTCGCAATAAATGAGAATGTTCTATTAGCTTTCCTAATTACATGCTCTACCTGTGATTCGCACACTAGGACACCCAGATCCCTCTGAATCTCAAAGCTCTGCAATCTCTCACCATTTAGATAATAAGCTTTTTTCTTCTTCTTGCCAAAATGAACAATTTCACATTTGCCCACATTATACTCCATTTGTCAGATCACTTAATCTATCTATGTCACTTTGTGGCCTCCCTATGTCCTCTTCACAATTTCCTTTCCTACCTATCTTTGTGTCATCAGCAAATTTAGTAACCATTCCCTTGGTCCCTTCATCCAAGTCATTTATATAAATTGTAAAAAGTTGAGGCTACAGCACTGACCCCTGTGGCACACCACTCATCACATCCTGCCAACCAGAAGAAGACCCATTTTTGCTAACTCTCTGCTTCCTGTTAGCTAGCCAATCTTCTATCCATGCCAATATGTTACCCCTTATACCATGAGTTTTTATTTTCTGCAATAACATTTGATGTGGCCCCTAATCAAATGCCTTCTGGAAATCATGACCCATTATGACCCAGCATGCAATAGTGATAGGGGATTCATTAGTTAGGGAGTCAGACAGACATTTCTGCGGAAGTAAACATGTATTGGTGATCATCTTCCAAAATTCTATCGATTGTGGAATGGTTCCTGCAGATTGGAAAGTAGCAAATGACACCCCACTATTTAAGAAGGGAGGGAGAGAGAAAACAGGGAACTACAGATCTGTTAGCTTTACATCAGTAGTAGGGAAAATGCTAGGATCTGTTATAAAGGATGTGATAAATGGACACTTGGATAATAATGATCTGATTGGGCATTGTCAACATGGATTTATGAATGGGAAATCATGTTTAATGAATCTATTGGAGTTTTTTGAGGATGTTACTAACAGAATTGATAAAGGGTTGGTAGACATAGTATACTTGGATTTTCAGAAGGCTTTTCAGAAGCCTCCACAGGAGATTGGTTAGTAAAATTAAAGCACATGGGACAGGAGGTAATATACCGGCATGGATTAAGGATTGGTTAACAGACAGAAAACAGAGAGTAGGAATCAATGGGTCATTCGCACATTGGCAGGCTGTGACTAGCAGATCAGAACTTGGGCCCCAGCTGTTCACAATATATGTTAATGATTTGGATGTGGGGATCAATCGTAATATTTCCAAGTTCGCAGATGACACAAAGCTAAGTGGGAATGTGTGTTGTGTGTAAGATGCAAAGCGGCTTGAAGGGGATTTAGTCAGATTTAGTGAGTGGGCAAAAACATGGCAGATGGAATATAATGTGGAAAAATATGAGGTTATCCACTTTGGTAGGGGGAATGGATGTGCAGGGTATTCCTTAAATACTATGAGATTAAAAAGTGTAGATGTACAAAAGGTGTCCTCATCAATAAGTCACTGAAAGCTACCATGCAGGTGCAGCAAGCAATTAAGAAGGCTAATGGTATGTTAGCCTTTATTGCAAGAGGAATAATGAAGTCTTGCTTCAATTGTAAATAACCTTGGTTAGATTGCACTTGGAGCACTGTGTGCAGTTTTGGTCCCCTTACATTAGGAAGAATATTATTGCCATTGAGAGAATGCAACAAAGGTTCACTAGACTTGTTCCCGAATGGCTGGACTGACCTATGAAGAGAGATTTGGGAAACTGGGCCTGTATTCTCTAGAGTTTCAAAGAATGAGAGATGATCTCATTGAAACCTACAAAATCCTTAAAGGATAGGCAGGGTAGATGCAGGTAAGATGTTTTCCTGGCTGGGGAGCCCAGAACCAGGAGACACTATTTCAGAATAAGGGGGAAGCCACTTAGGACCGAGATGAGGAGAAATTTTTTTACTCAGAGGGTTGTGAGTCTTTGGAATTCTCTACCCCAGAGGGCTGTGGAAGCCCAGTTATTCAGTGTGCTCAAAGCAGAGATTGACAGATTTCTAAACAACAATGACATAAAGGGATATGCGGATAGTGTGGGAAAAAGGCACTGAAATGGATAATCAGCCGTGATCATATTGCAGAGTATTCCTTAAATACTACGAGATTAGAAAGTGTAGATGTACAAAAGGTGTCCTCATCAATAAGTCACTGAAAGCTAACATGCAGGTGCAACAAGCAATTAAGAAGGCTAATGGTATGTTAGCCTTTATCGCAAGAGGAATAATGAAATCTTGCTTCAATTGTAAATAACCTTGGTTAGAATACACTTGGAGCACTGTATGCAGTTTTGGCCCCCTTACCTTAGGAAGAATATTATTGCCATTGAGGGAATGCAACAAAGGTTCACTAGACTTGTTCCCGAATGGCTGGACTGACCTATGAAGAGAGCAGGCTCGATGGGCTGAATGGCCTACTCCTGCTCCTATGCACCTATGTTCCTATGACCCATTTTGATTCTCCCCTGCCCCACCACACACCATGACCCACTCCTAAATCCACCTCCTCGCCAGATGCCATGAACACCTTCTTCATTGAAAGTTCTGGAAGATGAGTAACTCTCTTGCATCTGCCAATATTATACAGTTATTGGATGCTTACTGTGCATGGAGCACCTCCAGTTTGCTAATCCTCCAACTCTCTTTGGGTGGTTGAAGGCTCTCTCTTGTTTTGGGACTAACCTTCAAGTGGCTGAGCTGACATCACGTACTCCTCAAATGGAAAATTACTGGTCTGAATTCAACACATCAAATTGTGTGCAAGTACCATAAAGCAACACTTCAAAATATTTTAAATGGCACCCTTCAGAGTGACAGCCAAGTTGATAATTATTATTCTATAATTCAGTTAGTCACTTCCACAATCATCCTACAGCTATATTCCATTAACATATTAATTTCTTCTGTGCAGCACAATCATGAACGGATCCTTTACAAACAGGTTTATAATTTTCGCTTGATGCCACAGAAGTTGAACACTGCTGAAAAGAGAGACATATTGCTAAAGTTTTTCATCTTGCACTCATAAGGACAAATGCAAGAATGTCAAATTTCAAACAATCACAACAATTTATACAACAGGAGCAAAAGGTGCTGATTGTTTGGCAAGTTGACTCTGATTGGCTGAGGCATTGTCATGGAGAAAGCTATCCTGCAGGACAATGACAATCCTGATCAGATCATTGTTCACTGTGTATTACGCAAACTCACAAATGGGCCAATGGCCGCCATTTTCAGACCTGACAAGTGCCTGATCTACCTAAAATTACCCTGGAAAGGCAAAGTATTTTAAAAATTTGAACGACAGTTTAAGGAAGTCGCTTCACCCTGCTACTATGCAGTGGCTATGCGAATGTTATTTTCCACTAACAGGATGCTGTCGTCAGTCCAAAAAGATGTTCTGCCTACCACACAATTGAGCAACATCGTATATGAATTTCAGTGCTGGTGTAATGCCAGGTATGAATGTCATACATCCCAATGATTGGTTGATCAAATCGAACAGCATGTTCCTTTGGATATTTGTAATAAACAGAGTACAGAGCGTTTTCAACCAGCCAACATGTGCAAAAACCCAAAACAAAACTTCAACTGTTAGATATGATTCTGTGATTGGGCAGCACTTGCTGAAGGGTGATAATAGCTGCATTAACAACCAATTTCAGTTAATCAGTTGAACTTATATTGTGGCTCATTTATGCTTGCTAGAAGTGACATACATTCAAATGCAAGGACCCATTCTTTGTAAAGAAGAGGAATATGTTCAAGCTTTACACCATTTTTGAATTACCCAGAAGCTTGGGGAGCCTATAGTTCCCCATTGCTTTTTCCATGACAATGCCTAGCTCAACCGGAGTCAACTTGCCAAACAATCAGCACCTTTTGCTCCTGTTGTATAAATTGTTTGAAATTTGGCATTCTTGTGTTTATAAGTGCAAGATGAAAAGCTACAGCAACATGTCCCTCTTTTCAACAATGCTTTTAATCATGTTATCCAGAGTACAGGTGAAGTGTTCTTCCAGTGAGAGCAATATTAAACCATAATTTGTTTGAAACTAAGACTGTTTATTAACATGATAATCCCCTTAAAAGATAAAACTCATTTCACTGAGACACTAAAGTTGAAAGCTCTTCTATTGAGTTGTTCTACTGAGTTCTCAGTTCAGGCCAGCAACAGTGAGGTGAATACTTTGAATGTCAGAGAACAGACCAAGTTCAAAGTTCGTTAAACATATAAAGTTCTAGATTTCGACAGACTGTGGGAGGACACCAATAAAGTAAACACTGTTGCAAACAGTTGCTTTGAAGCTTCTGTTTTGAACAGAGATGAAAAGGCTGATCTGCAACATTAGTCCTGGGCACCAAATAGAAAATCTGACTCCTCCCATCCATGTTTTCCCCTCTCTCTCCCACCCTCCCAGAAAAAATGTGCAGTGTCTACCTGAATATTGTTTAATACTTGCTGCATTCTGAAGAATGTTCAGTGACTAGAGCTCCACACAACTCAAAGACTGCACCAGAATTTCCCTACCGAAGGGAAAGGAATAACAAAAGTTAGCAAGCAATAGCAGAAGATTGGATGATGAGCATTTACTACACCAGTCCGTAACACTCTCTCTCATTACACAATTCTATTCTAACTGGTGGAGAAGGATGGGGGCAAGAGAATTAGTGAAGTATATCCAAATCCTAGTTCCCTATACTTTGTTATTCTCTTTATTCTAACTTTATTCTAAATTAATAAATTTGGTTTTTGAGATTAGCTTGTCAAATTTCTGGAGCTGAATGTTATGCCACACAGGTGGGTGTGCGCCCGCCCGACCTGATCAGACCTAAAATTGCACGAGAAGACATCGGGCGAGTGTCCTGACGTCATCAGGCACTCACATGATATTTTGCTCGGAGGGTATGTGTAAAAATCGGAAGTGTGCCCGCCGGCAATTAAGAGGGCAATTAAGCCCATTAATGGCGCAAGTGTCTCCAATTTTTTGTGGCCTGTCCAACATTGCATTTGGCAGACAGGTGAATTGGCCAAGTGGCCTTTACATTTTTGATCAAACCTCATCCAAAGGCATGATGCGATTTCTGTTGTGAAGTAAAGAAAAATACGAACCTGTGGACAGCATTTTTATTAGATATATTTTCACGTGCCTGATTGTGATGCATGGACATTTGTTTTCCGGTTTTTAAAAATTTATTTGATGATTTTCAGATCCGAAGCTCCCTGAGGCAGCTGTCTGCCTTCAGGGAGCTTTCTTGCAGTGCTCACCCATGCCCACAGAAACATCATCGCCTGCCCTCTTCCCCCACCCTGGTAGCTTTTCAGCGAAAGTTTCAGGCTGGCTGGCCATTAATTGGCCAGCCAACCTGAAATTGCAGTCGGAGACCGATTGTGGTCGGAGGTCTGTTCCCCAACCGCTCCCAGGTCTGCTGATTGCGCGTGTCCGGCAAGGGTAAAATTCAGGGCCTGGTGTTTGTGCACACAATTCCTCTTTATATGAAGCAATGCAGCTGCAGCCTTTGCTGTCATCAGCAACATTCTATCATATTGGAACAGTTTCATTTCAAGCCGTGAAAGACACCAGGAATGAATATTCAATTTGTTGCCCCGGATGGGTGGTGGCAAGGGGGTGGCACAGGTGGTAAAACTGGCATAAACCTGGTGCATGTTATAGAATCTGTCCAATGTCATTGATGTCAAAGAAAATGAGGATCAGGCAGTTTTCATGACCACAAAGTGATGATCTTATGATCTGCAAAGCTAGTTTAACATTTGGGTGGCAAGTTGAAAGTCTACCCTAACATTAGTCATTATCACATTACTTTTTGTGGGAGTTTGCTGTGTACAAATTGGCTACTGTATTTCCTACATTGCAATAGTGACTACACTTCAAAAGTACATCATTGGTTGTAAAGCTACAAGAGCAGTTCAGAGGCTGGGACTTGTGCGGAGACTAACTCACCTCCTGACTCCCTAAAGCCTGTCCACCAACTGTAAGGCACAAGTCAGGAGTGTGACGGAATATTCTCCGCTTGTCTGAAGCAAGAAGCTCAACAACAGGACAAAGCAATTCGCTTGATTTGCAGCCCATCTACCATCTTAAACATTCACTCCTCCCACCACCGATGCACAGTGGCAGCAATGGGTACCATCTACAAGATGCACTGCAGCAACTTACCAAGGCTCTTTTGACAGCACCTTCCAAACTCGTGACCTCTACCATCTCGAGGGACAAGTGCAGCAGATGCATGGGAGCACCACTGCCTGCAAGCTCCCCTCCAAGTCACACACCATCCTGACAATCCTTCACTGTTGCTGGGTCAAAATCTTGGAACTCCCCTCCTAACACCACATGGACTGCAGCAGTTAAAGAAGGCAGCTCACCACCAGCTTCTCAAGGGCAATTAGGGATGGGCAACAAATGCTGGCCTCGCCAGCAACACCCAGATCCCATGAACAAATTTTAAAAAAGCACTTTGGGACATCATATGATTGTGAAAAATGTGATCTAAATGCAAGTCTTTCTTTTAAAAACAGCATTGGATTTTCAGAATTTTACCATATTTTCCAACTGCATGATGACAGAGAATAAGTTGTCACCTTTTATAACTTCATTTTCAGCTCCAGAAGTTACATGGGACAATAATAGGAGAATAAATATACATACATAAATGATTGGTACCTGAAGCAAGCACAGCAAGAGATTTAACTGTTCCTCCCCATGGAGCTCCGAGTGATATGAATCCATGAATAAATTTGTCTTTCCATTCCTGGGGCTGCTGTTTTAGGAAGTACAAGATGTACAGATTCCCCATGCTGTGGCCCAGCAGGTAGACAGGTTTGCTGTACGCCCTGTGCATTTCCTCAATTAGTTTCTTCAATTTGTCAAAATATTCTTCTTGCTCATCTGTCAAACAGAAAGGAGCCAAGTGTTACAATCGCCAACAGCATTGCACACGAGTGCTACAGTGTACTGTGTGAGGGCATGAAAAAGATGGGGGTTACGTCTATGGCTCTTTACCCTATGAGTTCCCACTCGCAGCTTTACTGCTATGCACAGACTAGGGGTTAGTTCCGTCATTAATTTGAATAAATTAGACTGTAAACCAGTTTCCCTTTTTGCACTTGGGTTAATTTTTGCTTTTTAGTAAAGTTAATTGACAGAAACAGAATCATCTTTTGGGTGCTTCCCCAGAGAAAAGGTCACCCAGTTTCATTCTGACATAATCCTCATGGCAATGCTATCGGTGGAGGTTTGCAAATAGGAGACTGTTTTGATAGTGATGGAAGGTTTGTGGCGGGGAGATCACAGAGGATGGGAAGATAAAAATTATTACAGAAGGTTTACATCAGCATTCTTTTAAATTCAAACCTGGTAGGAGGAAGGAAGCAAGTTGTTGATTACTTTTGATAATACAAGGGGAAACTGTTTCCATTGACGGGAGAGTTGGTAGCCAGAGGACACAGTTTAAAATAGTTGGTAAAAGAAACGGAGGTGAAATGAAATGAACATTTTTTAACACTGTTATCATCTGGGATACACTACCTGAAAGACTGGTGGAAGCAGATTCAATAGTAGCTTTAAAAAAGGGAATTGGATAAATATTTGGAACAGGAAAAGATTGTATGGTTTTGGGCAAAGTGTGGGATGTGGGACTAATTGGATGGCTGAATCAAAGAGTTAGCACAAGCACAATGAGTTGAATGGCCTCATTCTGTGTTGTCAGATTATGTACTGAGCTGTCACTGAAATCTATGTTCAGAATTCAGTGTGAATATTTTTCACCTGGTTAGCATTTTTGTCAGAACAATAATGGCTTGATGATGTGTCCATTGTCTGTACTCACATGCTGCCACTCTCCAGTCATAAGGGGCTGCTCGCACAGTCTCATCACGAACATAGCCTGAGTTAACCAAGAACTGCACCAACGTGTGCAAATATCCTGTCAAAACAAAATAGCAGTTCCTACACACAGTAAATTGTTCAACATGGCTGCAAAATACCTGGTTACTAAAGGGTTTGAAGCTGGACCTGACCCACTGGGCCATAAGATTGGCATTGTGGGTTACACTGGAAGCAATTGAGGCTGGGCCAATTGAAAATTTCAAACCCAAGATTGATAGATTTTTTTAGGTAGGGGTATTAAGCGGTAGAGAAACAAATAGGGAAATGAAGTCAGGATACAGATCAGCCATGATCTAATTCAATAGCAGAACAAGCTTAAGGGGCTGAATGGCCTATTGTTGTTCCTATGTTCTGAAGAGATCAGTATACAATGGGGACATGATCAGTGGGGAGTTTGCTAAGGGACATATACATATACTGTGCTTGCATCATATACATTATGGTGAGGAGATCAGAATACTTAGTTGCAGTCTTATCTATTACAATGAGGATGAGTACAGAATACCAAATGTTCGAGAAGAGCTGACCAATGAGGAAGAATGTTGGTCACATGAGTAAATACTGACCCTGTGAAAGAAGCAGAAATATGACTCTGGAGTTTTTCTTTATTCATTCATGGGATGTGGGCATCACTGGCTAGGCCAGCATTTATTGTCCATCCCTAATTGCCCTTGTTCAGAGGGCATTTAAGGGTCAACCAGATTATTGTGGGTCTGGAATCACATGTAGGCCAGGCAAGGTAAGGACAGCAGATTTCCTCCGCTAAAGGACATTTGTGAACCAGAAGGGTTTTTGCGATAAGTGACAATGGTTTCATGGTCATCATCAGACTTTTAATTCCAGATTTTTTATTGAATTCAAAATCCACCATCTGCCCGTGGTGGGATTCTGCAGAGCATTATCCTAGGTCTCTAGATTACCAGTCCAGTGACAATACTGCTACACCACTGCCTTGCCTGAGTGAGATGAGGAATAGAAAAATCTGATTTAAACAAAGAATCAAGAATTAACAAGTGCACACGAGTTATCGTCCTCATCACATAACTGTTGGTGGGAGCCTGCTGTATACAAAATGGCTACCGGGTTTCCTGCATTACAACAGTGTCTACATTTTAATAAATGCTTCATTGGCTGTAATGTGCTTTGGGATATCCTGAGCTTGTGGAAGGCATTATGTAAATCCAAGGCTTGCCTTTTGTACAGTTTATCTGTTATTCTGCTACATACTGTATAACTCTAAACTTGTAGAATTCAGGGAACACTAGTCACTGGAGGAAGGTTTGTTAGCTTTCCCAAACAAACCTGTTAGTTTCAATGGATCCAGATATTCCACGGAGTAGGTCTTCCCAAAGCCAGGAACTCGGGTCACCACCCCAGGTGAATTAGAACTTCTCTTTGTTGTTCGGTTGTAAACAAGTCTAAGAAAGATTCAATTGTGTCAAATGCTAATTTAAAAAAATGTTAAGCAAACAGTACAAAATGCTTGACAGAAGTGACCATTCTGATCCTTCATTTGCATTGGGTACAGTGTGCTAGATTTTCAAGTTGCCAGCTGGCAATAAAACTGGCATTGACGGGAATAAAAACCCAGCAGTTTCTATAATGGCTGCCCAGTCCATAACACCAGCTCCAACCCTGTGCAGTAAGTTGAAAAGACACTTCTCAGTACCCAGCGCTTTCACGGTTCTGTTTTCACCTCCTCTATTTCTGTTTAGTCCTGATTAACATGAGGGAATTTGCATGGGAGTTTCATTCCTATTCTGGTGAATTCCAGTCTCAGCTTTGCAGCTGTCGGGACAAGCCAGGTAGAACTTAAGTGGTTACCTATTAGGAAGAAGAGAAACGTTTCTAGCCCACACCAGCAGCTACTGGTATCAGTAAAACATTGGCATAACTAAGAAGGCCATTCACTCTGCTGAGGGAGCTGAGAAGACAAAAGAGACTTTGGGGAACTGGGAAACACCACCAAGAAAATAATAATGAAAATAAAGGGTCAAGCCTTTTCATTAAGGCTGAACTTTGACCTTTATATAGCATTCATATCCTATTTTGATATCTACAGAGAAAACCTGTAAAAAATTATAACTTGAATGTAAATAGAAGAAGGCTTTTTTTTTTACAGCTGTCTTGTACATCTGTGTACAGTATTGGTCTCCTTATTTAAGAAAAGATGTAAATGCTTTACAAGCAGTTCAGGGAAGGTTCACTAGATTAATCCTGGAATGAGCTGGTCATTTTATGAGGAAAGACTGGACTGGTTAGGCTTGTATCCACTGGAGTTTAGAAGAGTAAGAGGCGATCTGATTGAAACATATAAGATCCTGAGGGGTCTTGACAGGGTGGATGTAGAAAAGATGTTTCCTCTTGTGGGAGAATCTAGAACTGGGGTCATAGTTTCAAAATAAAGGATCACCCATTTTAGACAGAGATGAGGAGAAATCTTTTCTCTCAGAGGGTCGTCAGACTTTGGAATTCTCTTTCTCAAAAGACGGTTGAGGCAGAGTCCTTGAATGGCGGTTAAGGCAGAGGTAGATATATTCTTGATAAGCAAGGGTATGAAAAGTTTTCAGGGGTAGATAGGAATATGAGGTTCAGATCAGATCAGCCATGATTTCATTAAATGGCGGAGCAGGCTTGAGTGGCTGAATGGCCTACTCCTACTCCTAATTCGTATGTTTGTATGTATGTTCGTATGATAATTTACAGCTCCCCCAAGCCGGCATATTTGCAGCTGTGGGTGGGGTGGGGAGGGACTACGGCATGAAAAATAGGATGGGTGGCCAGCCCACTGCCTTCCAGTCCACTCCAGAGTTGTCCCCCCCTAATACTGTGGGTGGATAAGGCTTCAGCTGGCTTCCCCGCCCTTAAGTCTATTACTGTTTCCGCCCACACTACAATAATACATGTGGCTGCAAAGGAGGACAGTCATTACTTCACCATCTCAGGTGAAAAGGCAGGAACAAAGGGACAGTACCTCCTTTGGGAGGGTGCCCTGTGCCCATCAGGGGCAGCCCCTTGAGCTGGTATCCCTCCCCCTTTGTGCATCCTTCTCTAGTCTTCAGAACCCAACCTCCCCTCCCCTCTTACCACCTTTCCCCCCAAGCCCTAGGGGCCCCGATCCCTCTCCAACCAAAAATCCCAGACTCAGCTATGTCCGGTATCTATTCTTCCTTCTCAGGACTGCTTGTAGTCCCAGGAGTGGTCATAACTGAGTCCTGGCATTGCTGAGACTATGCAGCTGCTGGCCAATTAGCTTGGTTGGTAGCTTTCAAATGCAGGACTCCCTGTCCTTGAGGGCCAGATGTTCCACAATTACCCCGTTATGGCCAGCCCCAGTATATTATCATTGCGCAGCAGCCTTTTTTAAACACGGTTCGCTCAGTACTATCTTTGGGGGGTGAGCAATACACCTCTCCCCCTCCCTGTAAAATTCAGCCTGACTTCTCAGTGGTTGAGAGATAGTCACTGAATCAAATGGAATACATGGAACATTGGTAACATTGGTGGCAATGGAGCCTGAGTTAAATGGCAAGGATTTCCTTGGAGATTCCTCCATTGGCCACCATAATGTTGTCTTAAGATTGGCGGAAAACTTGTTTACTTATCTATCTAGAGTTCCTGCCAAAGCTACACCAGCAAATGGACTCCAGATTGACCCCAGCCAGTAATGAAGGAGCTGCCATTCAAATGAATCTCTGATGCCCCTATGTCCCTGAAACTCATTCTGAAATCTGTGCTCAGGAAAATCCCCTATTCGGACAGTTTACAATCAGCTTCTGAGGTAAAAGGTCATACAATGAAGAGACAGATTAATAAGGTCCAGGCTGGCAGCATCATAACAAGATTGCAACACCTGATATTGTCTATCCAGCAGTCAATTCCAATGGGCAGGAACATATTCAGATTGAGCCACAATGTGAAGTATTGACTGCTCCTCCTCATGCATAGCCAGTGGACTACAGCAGGTTTGTTCAGCTTTGCTTCCAGACGATTTCCAATATGACCAGGCACTTTCAGAACAGAAAAAACACAGAATTATTGTGAGTCATTTATCTAAAAATACTATTTGGTAGATTTTCAATTCGATGCCCTGGTGTAAACTGGCATTGCCCATTTACAGGAACCTTTTTTTCATTTCCTTTAACATCGATGAAGTCAGGAGCATGATAGAATACCCTCCACTTGCCTGGATGAGTGCAGTTCCAACAATATTCAAGAAGCTCGACATCATCCAAGACAAAACAGCCCGCTGAATCGACATCCCATCCACCATCTTAAATATTTACTTCCTCCACCTCTGGCACACAGTAGCTGAAGTGTACCACCTACAAGGTGCTCTGCAGCAACTCACCATTGATAGCACCTACCAAACCTCTAACACCTCAAAAGCTCTCCTCTAATCACACACCATCCTGACTTGGAAATATATCGCTGTTCCTTCACTGTGGCTGGGTCAAAATCCTGAACTTTCTTCCTAACTGCTCTGTCGATGTACCTATACAAGATGGGCTGCAGTGGTTCAAGAAGGTGACTCCCCATCCCCTTAAGGGCAATTAGGGATTGACAACAAATAATAGCCTTGCCAGTGACACTCACATCCAATGAAAGAAGAAAGGAAATTGAACTTCAGGTGGTTCCTGTGATGCACCGACCAATCTCTCACACCATTTTATGCTTGGGAAGCATGTTGGTAACCTAAAATAAAAATAGAAAATACACAAACTACTCAGCAGCAGAGGTGGCATCCATGGAGGGTGAAAGAGAGTTAATGATTCAGGTTGATGATCTTTTGTCAGAACTGGCCATTATTGTACTTTTGGGATTGAGGAAACACTACACCTCCTTGTATAAGAATATCAGGTATGTGTCCAACCTGTAGTGACCACGTATCATAACGCTAGGCTATGTTACAATGATTTAATGTGTGAAGGTCTGTTAAGATGTGAGTTGCTGATTATTTGTCCTGTAGGAGTGTACACATGCATGGTAAGCAATGAAAGAACTATAAGCTTGGCATTGGCCAGTGTTGACTGAAAGGCAACAAATTGTGGCAGGCTTACTTGTATCATCTATCTGGAAATGTTGGGCAGCCTTATCTTGCCAGTATCCGTGATGGCAATTTCTTTTGTACTAAATAGATGCATTTAAACTAATTCAGCAGGGAGAGAGAAACCAAAGAATAGCAGCGAGGAGCAGAAATGAGGTCAGAGGTCAGAGAACTATAAACATAATATTTAGAAATAACTCAAAAATTGCAGGGATCAAACTGAGGAAAATAGCAAAAGTTACAATGGAGATATTAAATTGTGTAAACAATAATGTTGATGAGCTGCAGGCTTAAATTTGTCACATGGGATGAGATGGTTGCAATAACAAAGATACGGCTCAAACAAGGCCAGAAACAGGTGATTAATATTTCTAGTTGCTAAGCATTCAGGAATGACAGAGAAAGCAATAAAAGGAATGGATGTGACAGTATTGATTAAGGATAATGTTAACAGTTCTAAACAGAATTTAGGACTGAGTCTATTTGGCTTGAACTTTTTTCTAATAGATTTACAAACATTGAGGAGGAGGCAGGTGAAAAAACTTATGGCAAATTTCAATGGCATGTAACAAAAAATGGAATAGTAATAATAGGAGCCATGGGAAAAACAAGATGCTGAGGGTAAGGAAGGAGAGGAAGTTCTGATATGCATACAGGAGAACTTTCTTGATCAAACTGTCTCCAGTCTAACAAGGTAGCTCAGAGGCTGGGAATTCTGCAGTGAGTAACCCACCTCCTGACTCCCCAAAGGCTGTCCACAATTTTCAAGGCACAATTCAGGAGTGTGATGGAATACTCTCCACCTGCCCGGATGAGTGCAGCTCCAACAACATTCAAGAAACTCAACACCATCCAAGACAAAGCAGCACATATAATCAGCACACCATCAACTACCTTAAACTTTCACTCCCTCCAGCACTTGCACACTGTTGCAGCAGTGTGTACCATCTACAAGATACACTGCAGCAACTTGCCATGCTGCCTGTGATGGCACCTTTTACACCTGCGAGCTCTACCATCTAGAAGGACAACGGCAGCAGACGCATGGGAACAAGACAACCAGCAAGTTCCCCTCCAAGCTACACAACATCCTGACTTGGAACTATATCACCATTCCTTCACTGTCACTGGATGAAAATCATGGAACTCCCCCCGCTAACATCATGGTAGACTGCAGAGATTCTAGAAGGCGGCTCACCAGCACATTCTCAAATACAGTTAGGGATGGAAATAAATGCTGGCCTAGCCAGAGACAACACATACCATGAAAAGAATTTTTAAAAAATCTGCCTTCACAAAGGCAGTGTATGATGTGAAGGTCACACTAAAAGAGCAGAGGAAAGTTATACTATGTACAGGATAGTAATAGATGGAGAAGTATGAGGTCTATTGGTGCAGTGGTAATGTCCCTACTGCTGGGCCAGAAACTCTAGGTACAAGTCCCACTTAAGGACTTGATGGTCATGGAATGCCTGTTCATAACATGGACAAACAGAGTAGTTATCATCCCATAAACCCTTTGCCTGATGGCAGGTGATAAAAATGGGGAGTTTCCTGGTTAGCCATACAGCAGACAGCAATGGCAAACCACTGCAGTACTTTGCCAAGCATAATCATGGACCAATCCAATGGAAGTCCATGGTCACCAATGCCCTCTTTGGGCATGGTACCTAAAGGAAGAAATAAATAGAGAGAGATAGAGGTAAAGATGAAAAGGAAGAAGTGCGCGTATGACAGATGTCATGTAGAAAATACAATGGAGAATCAGGCTGAATATAGAAGGACCACAGGGGAAATGAAGAAACTAATAAGAAAAGCAAGGAGAGAGCATGAAAAGAGGCTGGCAGCAAACATAAAAGGAAATCCCAAGTTCTTCTATAAGCATGTAAATAATAAAAGGGTGGTAAAAGAAAGAGTAGGGACCAAAAAGAGGACTTGTATGTGGAGGCTGGAAAAATAGTGGAGGTGTTGAAGGAGTACTTTGTCTTTACAAAGGAAGAACCTGCTATGCAGGTGGCGGTGAGAGAGGAGATAACTGGTACACTAGAAGATCTTACAATTGTGGGGAAGTGAGAGTGGAAATTGCAGAGGCACTAGTCAATCAGTCTTCATTAGACACAGGGGAGGTGCCGGAGGACTGGAGAACTGCAAATGTTACAACCTTGTTCAAAAAGGGGTGCAAGGATAAAACTGCCAACTATAGGCCAGTCAGTTTGACCTCAATGGAAGGGAAACTTCTGGAAGTTGTAGTACGGGGAAAAGTCAACAATCACTTAGACAATTGTAGGATAATTAAGGAAAGCCAGCATGGATTCATTAGGAGAAAATCATATTTAACTAACTTGCTGGCGTTTTTTGAGGAGTTAACAGAGAAGGAAGTGCTGTTGATGTGGTGTATATGGATTTTCGAAAGGCATTCTAGGTCATGGAATAAAGGGAAAGTAGGCACTTGGACAAGAAATTGGTTTTTTTTAGAAATGTGAGGTGATTCGTTTTGGCAGGGAAGTTATGGTGAGACAGTATAAAACAAAGAGAGGGCCTCTAAAGGATGTGCAGGAACAGGGGGACTTCGGTTTATACATATATAGCTCATTGAAGATGGCAGAGCATGTTGAGAGAGCAGTTAGTAAAGCATATAGTAGTTTAGGTTTTATTAATAGGGGCATTGAGTACAAGAGTAAGGAGGTCATGTTGAACTTATATAAGACAATAGTTAGGCCTCATCTGGAGTACTGTGTCCAGTTGTGGGCATCATACTTGAGGAAGGATGTGAAGGCATTGGAGAGAATACAGAGCAGATTCATGAAAATGATTGCTGGGATGAAGAACTGTAGCTATGAGGATAGATTGGAGAGGTTGGAACTGTTTTCCCTGGAGAAAAGAAGGCTGAGAGGAGACTTGATAGAGGTATTCATGATTCTGAGGGTAGTGGACAGGGTAAATAGTGATAAGCTGTTCCCACTCAAGAGAACATCAAGAACTAGAGGGCACAGATTCAAAATAATTGGCAAAAGGAGTAAATGTGATGTGAAGAAAAATGTTTTCACCCAGAGGGTTGCTGGAGTCTGGAACAAAGTTCCTGAAAGGGCGGTGGAGGTAGGCCCAATTGAGGCATTCAAAAGGGAATTGGATTGCTACCTGAAAAGGGAGAACATGCAAGGTTACGGGGATAAGGCAGGGGAGTGGGACCAGGTGGAATGCTCTTTCAGAGAGCCAGTGCAGACTTGATGGGCCAAATGGCCTCCAAGACACTTTGATACTGTGATACATACTAAAAAGATTAGCATTACTGAAAGTTGGTAAGTCACTTGGTCCAGAGGGACTGCATCCTCAGTTACTGAAAGAAATGAAGGTCAGAGTTGCAGAGGCATTGGTCACAATCTTTCAATCCCCATTGAGTACAGAAGAAATGCAGGAGGACTGAAGGGTTGCAAAAACTATGCCATTATCCAAGAAAGGAAATAGATAAACCTGGAAATTATAGGACAGTTGGTCTAACGTTGATGTTGTGGAAATTATTGAACCTATTATCAGGAACGAAATAAACTTTCCTTTGGAAAGGCATGAGCTTATCAAGGAGAGTCAATATATACTTGTTAAAGGTAATTTGTGATTGACTAACTTAGTTGAATTCTTTGATGAGGTAACAGAATGTTGATCAAGGTTGTGTACTAGATATGGACTTTCAGAATGTATTTGACAAAGTACCATGCAGGATGCTTAGTAAGAAGATGGAAGCCTATGGAATTAAGAAGAAAGTGGCAGTACAGATACAAAATTGGTTCAGCGACAGGAAATAAAGTATGATGATGGATGGATGTTTTTCAAATTGCGAACAGTCACATCTGTTTTGAATCCAATACTTTTTGCCGTTTTTATAGATGGTGTAGACTAGAATGTGGGAGCAACAATTTAGAGTTAACAGATGATTTGAAACTTAGCAAAGTACTGTAGTAGATCATGATGAGTATAGATATAGGTTTCAGGACTACAGGGACAGGATGGTGAAAGGAGCAGGAGTGTGGCAAATGGAGTTCAGTGCAGACGAGTGTGAAGTGATGAACTTTGGGAGAACTAATACTCAAAGACAGTATACCATAAATGGCCTGGATTTTGAAAAGTGTAGATTTTTTTTTAAAGTCCTATCATGGGACGTGGGCCTTGCTGGCTGGACCAGCATTTATTGCCGATCCAAACTGCCCTTGAGAAGGTGGTGGTGAGCTGCCTTCTTAAACCGCTGCAGTCCATGTGGTGTAGGTACACCCACAGTGCTGTTAGGAAGGGAGTTCCAGGATTTTGACCCAGCGACAGTGAAGGCACGGCGATATATTTCCAAGTCAGGATGGTGAGTGACTTGGAGGAGAACTTCCAGGTGGTGGTGCTCCCATGTATCTACTGCCCTTGTCCTTCTAGATGGTAACGGTTGAGGGTTTGGAAGGTGCTGTCTAAGGAGACTTGGTGAGTTGATGCAGTGCATCTAGTAGATGGTACACGCTGCTGTTACTGTGCGTCATTGGTGGAGGGAGTGAATATTTGTGGATGTGGTGCCAATCAAGTGGGCTGTTTTTCCCTGGATGGTGCCAAGCTTCATGAGTGTTATTGGAGCTGCGCTCATCCAGGCAAGTGGAGAATATTCCATCACACTCCTGACTTGTGCCTTGTAGATGGTGGACAAGCTTTGGGGAGTCAGGAGGTGAGTTACTCACCGCAGGATTCCTAGCCTCTGACCTGCTATTCTAGCCACAAATTTATATAGATAGTCCAGTTCTGTTTCTGGTCAATTGATAGTGGGGGATTCAGCAATGGTAATGCCACTGAATGTCAAGGGACGATGGTTAGATTCTCTCTTGTTGGACATGGTCATTGCTTGGCACTTGTGTAATGTGAATGTTACTTGCCACTTGTCAGCCCAAGCCTAGATATTGTCCAGGTCTTGCTGCATTTGGACATGGACTGCTTCAGTATTTGAGGATTCGTGAATGGTGCTGAACATTGTGCAATCATCAGTGAGGATCCCTGCTTCTGATCTTATGACATAAGGAAGGTCATTGATGAAGCAGCTGAAGATGGTTGGGCCGAAGACACTACCCTGAGGAACTCCTGTAGTCCTGGAACTGAGATGATTGACCTCCAACAGCCACACCCATCTTCCTTTGTGCTAGATAGGTTTTAAGTCGTTGTGAAACCAGCTTGCGATCATCCGCTCCACGTCATTAGTGGACCGCAGTTCCTGCCAGGGCATGGCGAGAACATCGTTTTAATACATTTGCATTTCATTGTAAGCCCTACTGGAATCACCTCCCAATCAGGCCGCGCGGTGTGAAATTAAAATGATGTGTTTCACAGCAGGATATTAGCTACATGCACCTGGCAACCTGTGCTTCGCTTGTCACTTCGAGGTTAGTTCACCTACCTTACATCGCACAGCACTCACAGGAATCATGCCAGGCTTCACAGGCAGCACCACTTTGCTTTCAGTGGAGCGTCAGGGGCAAGTCTCTACCAGTGGTAAGGCAGGGGTGGTTTTTAAGGGTTAAGGCTGCTTGGGGAAGTGGGGGAATCTGCCCTGAGGAATGGGGAGGGGCTGCAGGCTTAGAGCTGCAGTAGGGAAGGAGAGAAACGGGCCTCTGACTGGAGAAGTGGCTGGAGGGTTAGGCCTGTACTGGGGGTTACAATTGGTGAAGGTTGTACTCAGACAGATGACTTGGGGAAGGTCAGTTGGGGGTATATGTTGAACATTGTAAGTGACCTCAAGATGGGGATGGGTGAGGTCCACTCAGTCTGTAGGTACATCCACTTCAAAATGTCCAGGGGTTAATAAATGGACATGCAGCAGAGGCACAATGGGATCAATAAGTACAATACGTGGATGGGGAGGTCTGTGAGGGAGGGAAACCTGAACATGAAACTCCTCTGGGATGTTGGGAGAGGTTTCTATACTCACAAAGGGAGGGTCCAAGCTGGTCTAGCAGTGCGAGTTCTGCACCATCATCTCCCAACCTGCAGCATTGGTGCAGAGCAAAATGAAAATGAGGAGATACTATGCTGGTGAGACCTCTGTGGACAGCTTGGAGGGCAGCTGCATGCACTGGGTGGGCTGGGGGGTGCTGATTCCATTGGCGCGCAACTGAACTGTGCATTCCTTAATGAGGAGAGAGTCACAGCTGAGACATATTAGGAACATTTCAATGACAGTGCAGTGAATCAGGCAAGTGAAGCAATGATGCCCATTCATATGAGACTACCCTGAGGAACTCCTGTAGTCCTGGAACTGAGATGATTGACCTCCAACAGCCACACCCATCTTCCTTTGTGCTAGATAGGTTTTAAGTCGTTGTGAAACCAGCTTGCGATCATCCGCTCCATGTCATTAGTGGACCGCAGTTCCTGCCAGGGCATGGCAAGAACATCGTTTTAATACATTTGCATTTCATTGTAAGCCCTACTGGAATCCTGCAAAGTGGCACTAATTGATCTTGTTTTCACCTCTTGTTTGCAGCATGGAAATTCTCCAGAGTGATAACGAACTCCATAGCAATTGGGCAAACGGACAAGCTCCAGAAGCCAGTTAGAAAGTTGGCACTGGATTGTTCACAGAAGAGAAGCCTCAGGCCTCCCCTCAAATAATCTCATTCCCTGAATGAACATTACCCTCATGTTTATTCCCAAGAGTGTTGTATTAGAGTGCAGTGAAAGGAGCCCCAGCACTAAGGCTAAAAGCAGCACATCCAAGCACTTGACAAAAGCAATGTCATAGCAGTCGGTCATGTTGGGAAGGACCATGATACGGACCCCGCACTGGTCTTCATTTCAGGCTAAGTACTCTCGACATGGGAACAAAGCTCTTGAACCCACATTCACTGATGAGTCATTGACAGAAAGAGGATCCTTGGAGACTAATGCTGTCACTTGTTTCTTTCTCATTGATACTGCAGAGAGGAGACCATCAGGAAGATGGAGGCTGGATTTATTGCTGTCTGCATTATCGCTTACAGGCAGGAGATAAGAAGGAGAAGATTGCAATGGAGGTGCTTGGATCGCCAAAGAGAAGAGCAATACCATCAAGACCCATGGCCAGCAGGGTCTCCTCCGGATGCAGGGGATGAGGCTCACAGAAACATTGTGCCTAAGTGGCTCTCAAGACCCAGGGAGTACAGAACTTGCATCTTTATCTGCAGATGAGCAAGAGCCAGTGTCACTGATGGCCCTACATGTCCAGGGATCTGGTGACTCACATTTGCCACATCCTCTATGAATTGGTGCCACAGGGACTGGAAGGGCATCCATTGCTAGTGGTTGTGAAAGTAACGGCTGCTCTGAACTTCTATGTGAGTAGCTCCTCTCAGGGCTCTACTGGGGACCTCTGTGGGATCACTCAAGTGTCCATGCACCAATGAAGTCACAAACGCCCATTTTGCCAAGGCTCACAATTATATCAACTTCGACAGAGACCAAGCAAGCCAGGATGCCTGAGCACTGGGCTTTGCTGAGATTTCCGGTTTCCCACAGGTTCTGGAAGCCATCAACTGCACTCATGTGGTTATAAAAGCTCCCTGGCAACAGGCACTACAATACATAAACCAGAAAGGATTCTGCTCACTCAACGTACAGCTGGCCTGCGACCACAAGAAGGTTTGTGCCAGATACCCAGGAATTGTCCACGACTCATACATCTTGAGTATATCACAGATCCCAGACACCTTCAAGGGCCTAAGCAGGATGCAGGCTGGCTCCTAGGTGACAAAGGGTACCCGTAACGGACATGGCTGATGACACCCATGCGGCAGTCTCAGACTCCTGCAGAGCGAAGGTACAACGAGGCTCATGGCGCTAGTTGAGCATTGGTGGAGCACAGCATAGGGATTCTAGAGATGTGATTAGGATGCATGGACAGATCTGGCGCAGCACACCAATACAGTCCCTAGGGGGCCTCACAGAGCATCTTGGCTTGCTCCTTGCTGCACAACCTGACGATGCAGAGTGGGGAGGACTTGCCAGATGACAAAATGGAGGAGCTGCATATCTCCTGTAATGAGGAGGACCTCATACGGAATTCAGAACGATGAGTTTGAGGAAGATGAGGCTGCGGGGAAAGACGCCATTGCACAGGCCAGAAGAGACAGGCGTATGCATAAGGCTCCGATAGCCACCAGGTTCCATCAGGAATCCTTTGATGAGAGGCCCATGATAGCAACATGTGCAATAAGTGGGGGGGAGGGGGGGGGTAGGAGGTGTGGGGTGGTGGGTCCATGGTATCAACCTGATTGACAGCAGCGCAGCTCATCATAAAAAGGAGACATACACAAGAGGAGATGTGAAATGGGTATGATTCTATTTACATTTGTGTATTTTATGTACATGTTATGAAAATCTGTGCCACCGTTGTGCTCCTAGGTCTTTGTAACTTTCCTAACCCTGCCGCTACATTTTGGTACTTGCCCGACATCCACAACAGAGGTGGATTCAGCCCCACTGACTGCTGCACCCTGTTGTCTGTGATGACCTTAGCAGGCATTCTCTGGAGAATTGAGACCTAGAGGGCCCCGGCCTGCTTTGGGTGTCCTGCTGTGGGGCAGGTGCACCTTCCTCGGCCTGTGGAGCCGGAGATGCTGGACTCACAGGAAGATGGGATTTGGATCAGCCAGAGAGTCCAGGAGTCATCTGGTGGGTGGTCCTAGGTTGTTGAGCTGCTGGTCTTCCTCTCTGTGGGTGCCTGAGGGCCCCTGACTGACTCCTTGAGGATAAGAGGCAGCTGGAGTGAGATCTAGTTGCCCCACCCCGTTCTCACTTAGCCACTGATGGATGCCACCAAGGGCTACAGCAATGGAGTGCAGTTCCTGCAGGAGTGCAGGAATGATGTCCTGGACCAAGGTCTCCATGGTGGCCATCATCCTGCCAGTGTTGACCTCAGTGCGTTGGCCTGCTGGCATTATCACCTCAGATTGAATGCGGATGAACTCCTCCATCATACATTGCAATCTGAGGAACGCAGCTGACACCCCTTCCCGATGTTCCTGTGAATATCGCTGCAGCTCCAGCAACTGATTTAGAACTGAATCCTGAGGCTCGGCATCAGATTCGGACTCAGCAGAATCCTGGCCTCAAATAGTTCTCTGAGTGCCAGAAACCTCCAGTGTCCCTGCTATGGATCAGGTTGTGCAATGTGCTCACCAGATTGTGAGCCTGATGCTGCTCAAGAACCAGGTCCCACTGAGGTGAGTTCTCTGCGCTGGTGGAGGGTGTGTGTGAGTGCTGTAGTGGGTCTTCAAAGGTGCTGTCCTCAGGTTCCTCATCTAAGGTGTCCTCGGGGTTGGAGCTAAGCACCTGGCTGGTTGGGCGCTTTGGGTTTTTGGCAGAAGTGCCTATGAAAAAAGTAAAGATAATTAGTGCATGGCATCCAAATAAAAAACAGGACAGTGCAGTGACAGTAGTGTTGGGTGAGGGATGAGCTGGTGCAGGACCCTAATGCGGGTTTTGCCGCCAACCTCACTGTTGCTGCAGGCACAGTCCACATCCTCTCCGGCCAGCTCAATGGTGCGATTGTCAAAGAAAGTGAGAACCTTGAGTTCAGGCACTCCACTCCCAGTCTGGGGCCTTTCAATTTTATTGTGTGTAAGCTTGTCCTTGCCAGAAAGATATAATAACTTTCATAATGTTATTGGAATTTATTGTAGAGTGTTAGTGGTGTGTGTGTGTGTGTGTGAATTAATTGAATTAAAAGCAGCTGGTCTGAAGGCTTTGATGAATCAGAAGATAAGTTTGAAATGTTAAGTAGGTAAACATGGGGGAAGTTTTAGAATGTAAGAGGTAAAGGGAATATTTGCATTTTAAATAAACCAAACGAGTTTGAATTCAAAGGAGGGGAAGTTAAGAAAACTCACTTTGAATTCGACTGTTCAGGGTATTATGTATTACTTTGCCTGGGTCTTTAAAAATCTATGTTTCTTACTGTTGCCTTAACAAAAATGTAACTGGGAGTTAAATTAACCTTGCAATTTGAGATGGGAATCCTGCTCTGCTGCAATTTAGACATCCTGAAGAGGATTTAGTGGAATTTCTCCATTTTAATATTTTATACCTGGCATCCTTCCGTCTCAGGAGACGGTGGACTGTGCCCAGGCTGTGTGTCACCATTGTATTGAACATGTCTGCTGTGGGGACTGTAGAGGTTGATTCATGAATGGCAGTCCCTTCTGCAGCTGACACAGATGAATAGCATTGGCCCAAGGTTGCCTGATGTCTGTTCCTTCTGGCAGCCTCTCTTTTCTGCCATCTGGTCATTACTTTTGTTCTCTGCTGTTTCCATGACCTTCCTCCAGGCAATTCTAATTCTAATTAATTTAATTAATTCTAAATTACCATCTAAACAAACTATAATCATGGGCAGGATTTTTCCCTTGTAGATCTATATGTGTGCTTAAAATCATTTGTTCTATTAATAAAGGTTTAATTTAGTTTTGTAAGAAACCTATAAGACTCACTGGTCTTATTACTACTGAATTCAAGGCACACCACTCAAAATTTATACAAATTGCAAAACAGTTGTGGCAGTTGTTTCAAATTTCCCTTTGGGATTTGAGCAGCTCAGCATTTACCACCGGCTGTGCCATAACAGTCCTGCAAGACACATGCTAAGGTTGATGATAAGGATGCCTGACATGTGTGGGTGGTGACATGGACTGGATGAGGATGTGATGTCCAAAGGAGATGATGCCAGATGGAGATCGGAAGATGTGTTTGAGAGTGAGTGGTGATGTCCCTTGAGCTGTGATGTCCCTTGAGCTGGCATTGAGTGGGAGCCCTGTGATTGTATGATGGGCTTATGAGTTTGTGAGCTGAGAGTAATGAGATGATTGACTTACCCTGGTGGCATGGATGAGATCATTCATTCTCTTCTGTACTGGGTGGTTGACCTCTTGTCCAATACATTGTGCATCCAAACCTAAAACCACACAAGCTACAGGCGGATGAAAATTATTTCTGGTTTTTAAAAAAATGCTATACTTCCCTTCAGCCACATTGTTAAATATTACATAGCTGAGCATTTCACAAACAGGACAAACAATCTGAGATTGCTTTACAATGGGGCTGCTGCAGCCCAACTCACTAGTTCAACAGATTAAACCCGAATAATTAATTCAATTTAAACAGCATGGTTTATCAAGCAGGAGTGTGGAAAAAGACCTCAGTCATCAAGGATAGGTGCTGTATGTACCTGTCTCATACGTCCAGTCTTACACAGGCAAGAGAAGTTTGGGGCTTCCACTCTCTGAGTGGTTGGGAGTTGCTCTGCGTGTCTTGTGGCACAGTAGGTAGGTATCACTGCCGTGCTGCTATAGGATCTAGACCACTGCCTCAATTATTCATATGAACCTGCCCTCGCAATTTGAGATGGGAACTCGGGATTGTCAAAATGCAGAGTGGGAATCCTGCTCTGCTGCAATTTAGACATCCTGAAGAGGATTTAGTGGAATTTCTCCATTTTAATATTTTATACCTGGCATCCTTCCGTCTCAGGAGACGGTGGACTGTGCCCAGGCTGTGTGTCACCATTGTATTGAACATGTCTGTTGTGGGGACTGTAGAGGTTGATTCATGAGTGGCAGTCCCTTCTGCAGCTGACACAGATGAATAGCATTGGCCCAAGGTTGCCTGATGTCTTTTCCTTTTGGCAGCCTCTCTTTTCTGCCATCTGGTCATTACTTTTGTCCTCTGCTGTTTCCATGACCAGGCAATTCTAATTCTAATTAATTTAATTAATTCTAAATTACCAACTAAACAAATATAACCATGGGCAGGATTTTTCCCTTGGTGGGGGTGCACGGCAGGGGCAGGCAGGGGTGGTCAGGAAGCCGACCGCTGCCCACAATCGGCTCCGCACCGCCAATTAAGGTCCGCCCTACGTGGATCGTGAGCAGCAATGCTGAGACCTACCTGTTGCAGTGGGGGGAGGAGGACAAGCATGCATGAGAAAGAGCACTTCAATCTCCCTGAGGCATGAGATGGGACATGATTTTAATTCTGAAATAAAGCTTTTATTTAATGTTTATTTGCTTTAGGAAAACTCATCCCGCTTGTGGATGAGTTTTCCTAAAAAATGTAAAGGCTGCTTGGCCTTTTTGCCTGCCTGCCAACCATAAGGTTGGAAAGGCAGTGTAGATTTGAATTTAATTAGATTGCTAATGGCCTTAATAGGCCTTTTAATTATCAGTGGGCATGCAGACAACTCCGGTGCGCGCCGCCAAATGAAATATCGTGCGAGTGTGCGATGACGTCGGGGTGCACGCCCGACATCATCGCACGTCATTTCATGCTCGGGCATGTCGGGCGCACACCCGCATGCTGAGCATAATATTCTGCCATATGAAAAGGGCATAAATTCAACTCATATTTGTGGGTGGCACATGGTGGGGTGGGGGGGGGGGGAAGGGGGGGTAATTTTGAACTTAACTCTGGTCCTAAAAGTGGCATTGCAGATCAGCTGCACATTATAAACTCAGCCCAATGATTTGAAATGAAATGAAAACCATGTGGTTTCTATAACAGGTGACCAATCTGGTGGCAAGTTGGCAATTTAAGCCAAGGTCACTGCTATTGACTTCTTTTTTCTCATTACATTTCCTGTTGAGTGTTATATTTCTTTATGGCTTAATTGGCAAAATTAATATTCAGGGTAGACCTCTTTTGAAATTCCTGTTATACTCTTCCTTCTGTAACCCTGCTGGCATATGCCTCGCTATACCTTTTGAAATTCTGGCAGCAGAGGTGCAGCAATGTCAAGGCTGACATTCTCTTCCTGGGCCTGAGTGGATAGATTGTTTTGGATTTATTTTTCATTTCCTGAACACTAGAAAGCGTCTATACAGTCTTTATCCAAAAAATCCAGCACAATTGACCACCATCACTTGCCCCCACCATTGCAACCCTCACCGCCGTCACAACCCCTCCCATCCCACCACACTACAACACTCACTAGCTTTGCTTACCAATGACCAGAGGTGGAAATTCGCTGTGCTTTAAGTTTGCATCTTCAGGGCCTACTGGTGGAAATAAAACATTGACAAGCCAATTTGTCATTGGTGTTTCGGATGCTGACAGCTGGATAGAGAGAGCCACCAAGATCAGGGAGACAGCAACACTCAGTTGAGGGAGATCTCTCATTTTTAACTGCTCCTTCTCACAGTCTGAGATGATCTCACTGTGAACTAGCAAAGCTTTCAAAGTCCTGACTCTAGCAAGTCTGATAGTTCAGGCTGGGTAAACACTTAATGGGCTGATACCCAGTCTTCTGCCAACAATGGATTTCAACTCTAATCTCAGACAGAGCAGTTCTGCAAATGGTGAAGGACAAAAATAAACAAACCAAGTACTTCCCAATTAATGAGTGCAGGAGTTCTGGAAGAGGGAAAAAAAAATTTCCTGCCTGTACTGTAGCATTTTCATTTATAGACTTGAATTTTGTATGAGGCATTTCACAAACTCAGGACATCTCAAGATCAGTGAAGTACTCCTGAAGTGTAGATACTGTTGTAATGTAGGAAATTTTTATTTAAGCTAGACCTGCATCACCTGCCCATTGTTAACTTCTTCCAAAAGTGTCACTGCAGCTTGTTCTCTCTCTTTGAGCTGCAGGTGTGCCACCCCTCATTTATCTATGGCAGCACTGCCATAGATAATAAAACAGACATCAAGGAATTAAACAGACATTAATCCTTTTGCATGTGCAAGGGACCTAACGCCTATTTGAAATCCCATCTGCAATATTGCTTTACCTTGAGACAGCCAGTGCCAGTTGCATTCAGTAAAATCACATCTAAATGCAAGCTCACAGGCAGTCCTTAATGGGTTACCAACAAAAAAGATAAGTTTGTTAAAAATACTTACTTGACTGTGGAGCAGGAGGATCATGGGAACATAAGAAATAGGAGCAGAAATAGATCATATGACCCCTCAATCCTGCTTCACCTTTCAATAAGATTATGGCTGATCTGATCTTGTCCTTAACTCCACTTTCCTGCCGGTTCCCCATTCCTTTGATTCCCCTATGGTTCAAGAATCTGTCTAACTCAGCCTTGAATATATCCAATAGGCTGGACTGTACGCTCCCCCGCCGGCAAGGTTGAAGGTGGGGGCCTTGTAAAATCCAGCATGTGGCCTGCCTACCACCCACCCACCCATTCCTCAAGTGGCCACTTAAGGGCATCATCCCGCCCTGCCACTTACCTACAGCAGGGGAGGTCCAAAGAATGGGGGCAGCCCAGCAGCTTTAGCTGTTCCCTGTGCCAATCGGAGGCACCCACCCTCAAATCACACTTCCCTTTTTACTCTTTCCCCCAGCATCTCAAACCTGGCACCCCTCCACCCCATTGCTCCCTTCACCAGCCCAGCCCCGGTGATTCACTGGATTCTGCCCCTCTGCCCCTCCCCCTCCCCACCCCACCCCAAGAAGCAGCCTCAATAAAGATAGGCTGGAAGCAGGAAAGCCAGTACACTGTTTGTGGTACCACATTGCGTACATGTCCATCTCCAAACTCACCACCTTCTCTTTCCTTTGCTACTTTTGTATCATTGACAAATTTGATTAAAATACACTCAATCCCTTCATCCAAGTCATTAACGTAAATCGTAAATAGTTGAGGCTCCGACACTGGTAGCCTAATTATTGCAGGTTGTCAACCTGAAATGATCCATAAATCCCTACTCCCTGTTTCCTGTTAGTTAGCCTCTCCTTTATCTGTGCTGTTACATTACCTCCAATACAATGAGCTTGTGCAGTGACTTTTTATGTGACATCTGAACAAATGCCTTTTGGAGATACAGGAAGAATTGCAGTATTATATCACCTGGCAATGTGGAAAATTGCTCAAGTATGTCCTGTACACAAAAAGAAGGACAAATCCAACTCAGCCAATTACTGCCCTATCAGTCTACTCTCGATCATCAGCAAAGTAATGGAAGGGGTCATCAACAGTGCTATTAATGGTACTTGCTTAGCAATAACCTGCTCACTGATGCTCAGTTTGGGTTTTGCCAGGGCCACTCAGCTCCTGACCTCATTACAGCCTTGATTCAAACATGGACAAAAGAACTGAACTCTCAAAGTGAGGTGAGTGTGACAGCCCTTGAGGTCAAGGCAGCATTTGACCGAGTGTGGAATCAAGTAGACCTAGCAAAACTGGAGTCAATGGGAATTGGGGGGAAAACCCTCCGTTGATTGGAGTCATACCTAGCACAAAGGAAGATGGTTGTGGTTACTGGGGTCAATGATCTCAGGTCCAGGACATCACTGCAGGAGTTCCTCAAGGTAGTGTCCTTGGCACAACCATCTTCAGCTGCTTCATCAATGGCCTTCCTGCTATCATCAGGTCAGAAGTGGGGATGTTCACTGGTGATTGCACAGTGTTCAGTACCTTTCCCCAGATCCTGAAGTAATGCAGTAAGACCCTGACAATATCCAGGCTTGGGCTGATAAGTAGCGGGTAACATTCGTGCCACACAAGTGCCAGGCAATGACCATCTCCAACAAGAGAGAATCTAACCTTCATCCCTTGACATTTAATGGCATTACCATTACTGAATTGCCCGCTATCAATATCCTGGGCATTACCATTGACCAGAAACTGAACTGGACCAGCCTTTTAAATACTGTGGCTACAAGACCAGGTCATGGGCTGGAAATCATGTGTAACTCACCTCCTGACTCCCCAAAGCCTGTCCACCATCTACAAGGCATAAGTCAGTGATGGAATACTCTCCACTTGCCTGGATGAGTGCAGCTCCAACTACACTCAAGAAGCTTGACACCATCCAGGGCAAAGCAGTCCACTTGATTGGCATCCCATCTACAAACATTCACTCCCTCCACCACCGATGCACAGTAGCACTGTGTACCATGTACAAGATGCACTGCAGGAATTCACCAAGGCTCCTTCGACAGCACATTCCAAACCCATGGCCACTACCTTCTAGAAGGACAAGGGCAGCAGATACATTGGAACACCTCCTAGAAGTTCCCCTCCAAGGCATTCACCATCCTGAGTTAGAAATATATCGCCATTCCTTCACTGTTGCTGGGTTAAAATTCTGGAACTCCCTCCCTAACGGCACTGTGGGTGCCACATGGACTGCAGCGATTCATGAAGGCAGCTCATCACCACCTTCTCAAGATCAATTAGGGATTGGCAATAAATGGTGGCTCAACCAGCGATGCCCACATTCAATAAATGGATAAAAAAAATTAAAACTTTTCAAAAAAATTCAATTTCCCTTTTTTCCATACAAGTAACAATTCCTCCAAGGAAAGTAGAATAATCTGCCCACACATTTTCCTACAGTCACCAAGTCGGCTCCATGATCAAGTGACCAGCTTGGTGCTGTTCCTGCTTCTACGGGAGAGTCAGATCCATAAGTCAGCGATAAAGAATTGAAGGAGTTCAGGCCATACATCCACATTTCTGTGTACATAGGCCAGGATTTTCTGCTCCTGATTTTGACGGGCATCATACCAGGCGTGAGAGCTAAATCTCGGGAAAAGGCCCAAAACGGGTTTTACGACGACATAAAATGAGGAAGCGATTGTGCACTTCAGCCGCCACTGGCAGGCCACATTTCCCACTGCCGAATGTCATGAATGTCATTACATAAATCAACGTCTCATTATGACAGCTGCTCGCTGGAATCATCCCTCCATGCCCACATCGGCGTGCAGTCAGAATGATGGCTTTCACTACAGGGTTTAAACGATGGGCAGCTGGCGACCTGCGCTTCCCCTCTGACCCCTAGGTGAATTTGCATACTTTGCATCGCGCAGTGCTCACGGGGGTCAGCGCCAGGCTTCGCAGGCTGCACCGCATCAGTTTCACGGGAGGTCTCAAAGCAAGTCTCTACAGGTGCCACAGTGAGGTTAAGGCGGGGGGTGGCCTTTATTGTGCTGCAGGGCAAGGACTGTACTGGGGGAAGGGGCCAGGTGGGATGGAGGGAAGGGAAGGGGCTGCAGGGCAAGGGCTCCACTGGGGCAACATGCAGGGAAGGTTGCACTGAGACACATGGCTGGGAGGGTGAGGGTGGCACTAAAGAGCCACCTGACAGAATTGATAGTTCCAAAATGAGGACAGAGGCACAGCTGAGACAGGTTAGCAGCTGTTCAATTGACATGCAGGGAGTCAGCAAAGTGAAGCAATGATGCCCATTCACGTAACACTGATCCCTCAAAGAGGTAACACTTGTTCCCCCAGTTTTAACCCAGGCTTGTCCAACGTTTTTGGTCGGAGGGGGCCACATTTGCATTTTTTCTCACTCAAATAAATGTCGGAAAGCTGAGGTTTGGCACAACAATAAACTGAATTTCAAAAACAAGTTGCGGTTTTAAGGAAAGAAACAATTGCTGAGCAAAAGTACAGCAATGTCATAGCAATAAATTGTTATGTTGAAAAAAAACCATTGATAAAAATGACCAGAGTGTGAGAGGCTCCACTGGGAACCCCTGCAGCATCTCGCAAGTGTCTACCCACAAATGCATCCAGGAGATCACTGACACCCTTTTTTCCAAGGCCCACAATTTTGTCCATTTTGACAGAGATCAAGCAAGCCAGGTCACAAGAGCAGTGGGTTTTGCAGAGCATTCTGGTTTCCTACAGATGCAGGGTGCCATCGACTGCCCTCATGTGGCTATAAAAGCTCCCTGGCAACAGGCAATCCAGTACATCAAGCGCAAAAACTCCCACTTGCCCAATGTGCAGTTGGTGTGCAACCATAACAACCTTATCATGCAGGTGTGCACCAGATTCCCAGGTAGCATCCATGACTTGTACATGCTGAGTACCTCGCTGATCCCAGACACCTTCAAGGGACCACACAGGATGCAGGTTGGCTGTTGGGGACAAGGGTTACCTGCGAAGGATGTGGCTGGTGAAGCCCGTGCGGCTGCCTCAGACTCCTGCTGAGAGAAGATATAATGAGGCTCAAGCCGCAACTCGGGCATTGCTGGAACACATCATGGAGATTCTGAAAATGTGATTCCGATGCCTGGACAGATCTGGTGGAGCACTCCAGTACACTCCCCAGGGGGCCTCACACATCATCATGGCTTGCTAGGTGCTGCACAACCTGGCGCTATAAAGCAGGGAGGACTTGGAAAATGACGAGATGGAGGAACTGCACACCTCTACCGAAGAAGAGAACATTGAAGGGGATAATGGTGCTGAGGTCTTAAAAGCCAAGGATGCAGGCAAAGGTGCCATTGCACGGGCCAGACAAAGCAGGCTTGCCTGTGAGGCCCTCATTGCAAGCAGATTTCAAGAGGAGGATGAGAGGCACTGAGGATCCTTCTGCATCGTCATGCACCAGCATATCTACTCCTCTAATTCACCTATGAACTTCCAGATGATAGTGCATCATTGCACCGAACGTTCACATAACCCTGATGCTGTGTAGGATGACCAAGCTTCGAGGGCATGTGTACGTGCTGAGATGAGGTGCTACTGGCAGGAGGGTGTTCCGGCATCAGACATCAGAAAGTGCTCCCTTTCCACACATCCATCCAGCATCCCATTCACATCAGCACCCTACAAGACACGGGGGCACTTGCACAATCCTCAGTGGCCTAGGGCCTGCATGCCTTCAATCTGGCAAGGCTCCTCATGGAGATTCATCAGAACCAACGCAGTGACACATGATGTGGTGCATCGATGGTGAAACAGAAACATAACGCTTGGGACAAGCAGCTGATGAAATACCACTGCTGTGACTGCATTTGGAGATTACTCAGCCAGCTGTGATACACTTCCTGAAATGACAGTGACATCAGGCAGTTAAAGTTAGGGATCCTGAGCTCCATTTCTCCTAACCCTAATGTGGACGTGGAGCACCTGAGCATGCCAAGGTCAGACTCTTGGCTGCCTGATGTTGAGATGCTTCCTCTTACACACAATCAGTGTGCCCTAATGGCCAGCCCTGGCTCTTATGAAGTCCAACATGATCAGAGAGCAAGAAGCCCCCAAAGGCACCCGCCATTGTTAATAAGTAACACGGTTCTGCTTCATTACATACTCACTCCCATCCCATTGCACCCCTCTACCTTATCTGAAGCAACGATGTGCGATTCCAGAGCATGCTTAAAGGATGTTGTGGTCTCCAGAAATCACCATTTGGAAGTAGCATCATTAACCCCTTGGAGTGTCAAGGTGATGGGACGCTCACCAGTGACTACCAACTTTGTGACCAGACCCTTCTCCCTGCAATAGTCGCAACTACAGGGTGAGAGACCCTTAAGGTTGGACATCTCAGTGCCTGCACACTAATGTGCCATTGCTTCATCACCTTGATATGGCAAAGTTGTCCTAGTTTTTGCTGAGCTCAGCAGATTGACACAGAGAACATCTGAAACCTGCTTGGTTGAGGGAAGCGCACATAAGCTCTGAGCATAGGCCCATATCATTATAACCCTGCCAAGAGATAGCGGGCAGATGGAGTTGGACGGTAGAGGAGCCTTCTTTATGTGTGAGCACATCTCTCCTTAAACACCACACCTTCACCTGTCAAGAATGCAGACGAGAGAGGGGCACACACCTGCCTCAATCATTAAGAGTCAAGAATGCACATGACGGGACCCTACGAGGCATGGGAACGAGGTTTGTTCCACAAACACATTTAACATGAAAGTGCAGGCATTACTGATATGGGGAATTATGTTGAAACGGGTCACTCACTGTGGTGAGTTGGTAGCACACTGCACAGAAAAGAGGCCCGGGATAGTGAGCATTGCCGTAAGTGGGGGCAGGAACCAAGGTGTCACACATGATTAACAGTAACACAGCTCATCATAAGAAGGAGGCACAGAGAAGAGGAGATATGAAATGATTGCGAGTCTGCTTACATCTGTGAATATTAAATGCATGTGGTTAGCACCCGTGCCAACATTGTGCAACTATATCTTCTTAACTTTCCTAACCCTGCCGCTACGTCTCGGTACTCCCCCAACATCCACAGCAGAGGTGGAGGCAGCCTGCTGACTGCAAAACCCTGTTGCCTGTGATGATCTAAGTGGGCGTCCTCAAGAGGGCTGAGAACTGGATGGCCCTGGCCTGCTTTGGGTGTCCTGCTTTGGGGCAGGTGTAGCCTTCTTGGTCTGTGGAGTTGGAGCTGATGGGGTCACAGGAAGAGGGGGTTTGGATCGGCCGGACTTTCCCAGAGTCACCTGGGTGCATTGCCCTGAGTTGTTGAGCTGCTGGTCCTCCTCCCTATAGGTGGCCAAGAGACCCTGGCTGACTCCTTGAGGAGAAGGGAAAGCTGGAGTGAGATCCAGGTGCCCAGCAGCCCTCTTGTGTTGACACTGATGGATGCCACCAATGGCTACAGCGATGGAGTGCAGCTCCTGCAGCAGTGTAGAACCAATATCCTGGACCAAGGTCTCCATGATGGCCATCATCTACCAGTGTTGATTTTGGTGCATTGGCATGCCAGTGCTATCACCTTATACTGAAGGCCTCCAACAGTCCTCCAAGTTTTTTTTAATTCATTCACGGGATGTGGGCATCACTGGCTGGGCCAGTATTTATTGCCCATCCATAATTGCCCTTGAGAAGGTGGTGGTGAGCTGCCTTCTTGAACCGCTGCAGTCCATGTGGTGTAGGTATACCCACAGTGCTGTCAGGGAGGGAGTTCCAGGATTTTGACCCAGTGACAGTGAAGGAATGGCGATATATTTCCAAGTCAGATGGTGAGTGACTTGGAGGAGAACTTCCAGGCGGTGGTGTTCCCAACTATCTGCTGCCCTTGTCCTTCTAGATGGTAGTGGTTGTGGACTTGTAAGGTGCTATCTAAGGAGCCTTGGTGAATTCCTGCACTGCAACTTGTAACAGAAGGTACCAACTGCTGCCACTGTTGCGTCAGTGGTTGAGGGAGTGAACATGGATGCTGTGCCAATCAAGTGGGCTGCTTTGTGCTGGATGTTGTCAAGCTTCTTGAGAGTTGTAGGAGCTGCACTCATCCTGGCAAGTAGAGAGTATTCCATCACACTCCTGACTTGTGCCTTGTAGATGGTGTACAGGTTTTGAGGAGTCAGGAGTTGAGTTACTCGTCACACGATTCCTAGCCTCTGACCTGCTCTTGTAGCCACAGTATTTATATGGCTAGCCCAGTTCAGTTTCTGGTCAATGGTAACCCCTAGGATGTTGATAATGAGGGATTCAGTGATGGTAATGCCATTGAACATCAAGGGGCGATGGTTGGATTCTCTCCTGTTGGAGATGGTCATTGCCCAACACTTGTGTGGCGTGAATGTTACTTGCCATCTGTCAGCCCATGCCTGGATCTTATCCAGGTCTTGCTACAATTGGATATGGACTGCTTCAGTATCTGAGGAGTCACAAATGGTGCTGCACATTGTGCAATCATCAGCAAACATCCCCACTTCTGATCTTTTGATGAAAGGAAGGTCATTGATGAAGCAGCTGAAGATGGTTGGGCCGAGAACACTACCCTGAGGAACCCTGGAGCTAAGATGACTGACCTCCAACAACCACAACCGTCTTCCTTTGTGCTAGGTATGACTCCAACCAGCAGAGAATTTTCGCCCTGATTCCCATTGACTCCAATTTTGACTGGGCTCATTGATGCCACACTCTGTCAAATGCAGCCTTGATGTCAAGGGCAGTCACTCTCACCTCACCTCGAGAGTTCAGCTCTTTTGTCCATGTTTGAACCAAGGCTGTAATAAGGTCAGGAGCTGAGTGGCCCTGGCAGAACCTAAACTAGGTTTTAGTGAGCAGGTTATTGCTAAGCAAGTGCCGCTTGATGACTTGCATGTGTCTTGTTGATGACCCCTTACATTAATTTACTGATGATCAAGTGTAGACTGATGGGACGGGAATTGGCTGGGTTGGATTTGTCCTGCTTTTTGAGCACAGGACATACCCGAGCAATTTTTCACATAACTGGGTAGATGCCATTGTTGCAGCTGTACTGGAACAGCTTGGCTAGGGAGTGTCAGCGACACTGATGTCCCTGCCTCTGCCTGCTGTGGAGCAGATTGTGCACTGTGCTCACCAGATTGACATCCTGAGGCCAATCTAGAACTAGGTCCCACCAAGGTGTGTACCTCTGAGCTGGTGGAGGGTGTGGATTTGCGCTGTGACAGGACTTCAAAAGTGCTGTCCTCTGGCTATCATCTGAGGTGTCATTGGGCCTGGAGTTGAGGCCCTGGCTTGTGGATGCCCTCAGCAGCTTCCCAGAGGTGCCTATGAAAGAAAGGAGGCACAATTAGTTTGTGGCAGGTGATTCTGAAACAGGAGAAATCACTCGCAGTATTGTTGTCTGATGGATGCTCTAGTGCAGGATCACACTTGCGTGTGTGCCGCCCAACTCACTGTTAGTGCAGGCACGGTCTATGCCCTCTGCATCCCGCTGTATGATTCTGTTCTCAAAGTCCATGAGAATCTTGATCCTGGGAACTCCACCCCCCCAGTATGGGACCTTCCTTCTTATTGTGAGCCAACTTGTTCTGCATGAAGACAGATAGAGAGAGTGTGAGCAAGACGCATGTGAGGGCAGATGATAAGGATGTCTGGCAAGTGGAGCCCTGGACAGGATTAGGACGCAAACTCCAGCGGAAATGAGGCCAGATGGAGATGTGAGGGTGAATGAGAGTGAATGGTGATATCCCTTGGGGTGGCAGCGAGTGAGATGGGCTTGACAGTGTGTTAGTTGAGAGTGATGTGTTGGTGGTGGAACAGAGGAGATCGTTCATCCTCTCCCTGTACTGGGTGGCTGACCACCGGTGCAGCTGCCTCCCAAGCCGGATTGGTCACGTTGGTGGAACTCCTGTGGGCAGAACGGGGGTAGAGAACATCACAGTGGGCCTCAACTGCATTCAACAGGTGCTCCAGTGAGGCGTCACTAAATTTTGGCACAGCATGCTTTCTGCCTTTGGCAGCCAGGCCTTCGCTGGAGCTGCTGCAGGGAATGCGAATGCTGTGCAGCGGTGCTATTTTGATATGGCGCCTGGAGTTAGGGAGTGCTAAGGTCACGGCAGGGAGGGCAAATCAGATGCTGCCTGCCAACGGAACGGTATGTTCCCCATGGATGAATAATGAATCAGCTGCGATGCGGACAATTCGCCACAAAAAGCTGCCACTGCGGCTAGTGGGTGGAACGCCGTTTTTCCCACCCGCTAACGGACTTTGCGCACTTCAGGGAAAATCCTGGCCACTCTTTAGAAGTAGTGAAATGGGGATTATTTTCTGATAATCCACTGATTTCAAGGTGAAAATAAAACAATCTTCATTCAAGCAAACATTGAATTAATTGCTGTCTGAAGCTTTACTATGCCTTTCATTAATTCATGTCATTCTAAGTGAATTAAAACTAGAAAATAAAAGCTTACAGAGGAGGCAGGGTTTTGGTGCCAATGTGGGGGCGGGAATGGAGGCGGGGAGGTGCGGAATTTCCTGGCACTGGCTGGCGTGCCAGTTCCTCGACCTGGTCCCGAATCCTGGGCATTTTTCTGGAGGCTGAGTTAGGCGTGGAATGGTTACCTACTTGCAAGTAGTAGGTAGCTTGTTAACTCAATTAAAGGGCCAATTAAGGCATTTGGTGCCCAGCAAATGCCTGGAGACACCCTCCCCATGCAGACCAGGAGGCCTGGTACTCTGGGGTCACCTTGAGGCCATCCCAGCACCCTCCATACCTACCTGGTCACAGCTGCAACCACAGGCCAACCTGTGGAGAATTTCCAGTTCTACAGTGGTGGACTGGCAGTGGTGACTATTTTTTTCTTCAATTTTGTAAATCGCCTATTGGCCCTCCAATCTGTTGTCCTTATTTGGTCAGTGAGCGCGCCCTCCAGGTATTGGCCAAGCCTTCCAAAATCCTGTCGGTCAACCTGGTTCCTGACCGGAACATGGATTTGATCCCAATATTGGGGTCATGGCCCCGGAAGGGAAATTCTGCCTCGAATTGTCAATCTCTCCCCTCCCCCACCCCCTGCCATCACTTCTCCATTCAATGAATACTCTGTAAGGCAGTAGGTGTCCTAGTTCTTACAATTTCTCCCAGGTTACTGGAAGGTCAATGCTCCATTGGCTATTGTCCTCCTGCTGATACTGTTGCGAGACACTTGGAGCTTTCAGGACTGAAATCGATAGATGTTTGTTGGATAAAGGTAACGAGGGTGCAAAGGTGGATAGGGCTGAGGTACAGAGCAGCAAACAGAACCTCTGAAAAAGGTGCCTCTGGCATTGCAGCACTCATTCAGTATTGCACCAGAATGTCAGCTTAGATTTTCTGCTTAGATCTCTGGATTTGCACATGAACCCACAACCTTGAGACTCAGAGGTGAGAGTGGTACCCATTGAGCCAACGCTGACTCTGCAAAAACATTTGATTCTTTCTGACGTAGATACACACCAAATATTAAAGATATGTTACCTTTAATGAAGTTAACACTTTGGCTCTTAATCCATCTCACACTGACTGCCACCTTACCACCACTCTGAGAAACATCTCTGAGTGCTTCACAGAAAAAGACTTTGAAGTGCTGTTAATGTGCGTCAGTGGGCAAATTGCCTGGGCAATCTCCCGACTGGTAACAACAGTGAGATAAATGACCAGTTAATATCTGTCTTTTTTGCTGGTGGTGTTACTTGAGTGGAGATTATTACCCAGGATACAGGAAGACTCCCACGGGATCATTAACATTCCATCTGAAAGATAGGTATTGGGATTCTATAATTCTCTGCCTTGGACATGATAACTTCAGTGGGAGATTGGCAGAAACTCATTCCCCCAAGGTTTCTGGCAATCCTCTACTGAGTTATGTGGGCCAATCGTGAAGATTGCCTGAGGAACTTGGGGGTAAAACACCTCTGGCAATGTAGCACTCCCTCAGTATTGTGCTGGAGTTTCAGCCTAGGCTGGGACTTAAACCCAGCACTTTCTGGCTCAGAGGACAGGGTATGACCATTGAGCTAGGCTGACAGCAGTAAATCCTTGTCAAAAAAAAACGACTTCAGCTGTCGTGCAATGGAACTTTCCTGGTCTGCAGTTGTGGAAACACTACAGCATATTAAATCGTAAGCTTCATGTAAACAAACCCATAATGTTTGACTAATTCAGTTGCAAAGATCAATTTAGTTTACCATTTGCAGACAATGTCATGCACTCGCGATTGCAAACAAATGTTCTTCATAATTACCATCAGCTATTGATTATTTTTCCAGTGCCGGGAGTTACAGCTGTGTCACCAATGAACTGTCACTGCTTATTATAGTAATGGAGAGAACTGCACAGGAGTCAAAGCTTCATCAGGTTGGCCTTGCATTGGTAAACAAAAGTGATTGAAAACTCACTGAACACAGAGTGACAGCAGTAGGCCATTCAGCCCCTTGAACCTGCTCCACCATTCAATTAGATCATGACTGATTGGCACTTCAATTCCATTTAACTACTTTAGCTCCAAATCTCTTGATAACTTTACCCAATGAGGCATTAATGCCCTCATGGAAATTTCCAGGTCCTTTGTACCTTGTTAACATTGGTGATCAGAGAACACTTTTGTTGAATAATTTCACACATTTGCACATTCGCTGGGGGTAGATGATCTGAGGAACATTATAAATTAGACTGTTATAAAGTTTTCAATGCCATTTCCCCTATGAAGCAGCATCATTTCTCTCCTCAGGGCATGTAACAGATTAAAAACTGAGACATACAATGAACAAATGAACATATGACTTAGGAGCAGGGGTAGGCCACTCGGCCCTTTGAGCTTGCTCCGTCATTCAATAAGATGATGGCTGATCTGAACGTAACCTCAATCACACATTCCTGTCTACACCTGATAACCTTTCACCTCCTTGTTAATCAAGAATCTATCTAGGTCTGCCTTAAAAATATTCAAATACTCTGTTTCCACTGCTTTTTGAGGAAGAGAGTTCCAAAGACTCACAACCCTTTGAGAGAAAAAAATTCTCCTCATCTCTGTCTTAAATGAGTGACCCCTTATTTTTAAACAGTGACCCCCTCGTTCTAGATTCTCTCACAAGAGGAAATGTCCTCTCCACATCCGCACTGTCAACAGCCCTCAGGATCTTAAATGTTTCAATCAAGTTGCTTCTTCCTCTCTAAATTCCAGTGGATACAAGCTTAACCTGTCCAACCTTTCCTCATAAGAAAATCCACCCGTTCCTGGTATTAGTTTAGTAAACCTTCTCTGAACTGCTTCTAACGCATTTACATCTTTCCTTAAATATGGAGACCAGTACTGTACACAGTACTCCAGCTGTGGTCTCACCAGTGCTCTGTACAACTGAAGCATAACCTACCTACTTTTGTATTCAATTCCCCTCACAATGAACAATAAGACTCTATTAGCTTTCCTAATTACTTGCTATACCTGTATACTAACCTTTTGTGATTCATGCACTAGGACACCCTGATCCCTCTGAATCTCAGAACTCTGCAATCTCTCACCATTTAGATAATAAGCTTCTTTTTTATTCTTCCTGCCAAAATGGACAATTTCACATTTGCCCACATTATACTCCATTTGCCAGATCTTTACCCACTTACTTAACCTATCTATGTCACTTTGTAACCTCCTCATGCCCTCTTTGCAATTTACTTTCCTACCTATCTTTATGTCTTCAGCAAATTTAGCAACCATTCCTTTGGTTCCTTCATCCATGTTATTTATATAAGTTGTAAAAAGTTGAGGTCCCAGCACTGACCCCTGTGGCACACTACTCGTCACATTCTGCCAACCAGAAAGAGGCCCATTTATGCCAACTATTTCCTGTTAGCTAGCCAATCTTCTATCCATGCCATTATGTTACCCCCTACACCCCCTGAGCTTTTGTGAATTTATTTGATTGCACAAGTGGTGAAGCATTGCAATTTTGTAAATCTGGTTTCACTGGGGCTAAGACAGACTAATGTTTAACGTTATACACTGAGGGGATTGATCACAGTAAAAATTCCAACAACATTTTAATCAAAACTGTGACGACAATTGTCAGCCAAATAGCTTCTGATACTCCACTTATCATATAGGTGGCAAACAAACCATTTCCAGGCAGCCCCCAGCACAAATGATCCATATCCTTTGGTAGACTGGGCACCTGATTAGTTGTGAATGGGAAAGTAATTCCTCACAACAGAAAATTAATATGAATCCTGTTCTTGAACCCTGCCTGAGTACTTCCAACCTTAGATGAAAGCAAAATACTGCGGATGCTCGAAATCGGAAACAAAAACAGAAAATGCTGGAAAAGCTCAGCAGGTCTGACAGCGTCTATGGGGAGAGAGAAAAACAAAAGTTAATGTTTTGAGTCCTTATGACCCTTCTTCAGAGCCTCCAACCTTAGCGCTGGGTATGCACAGGGCTATCTGCTCAAAGCCTTTCTCCCACACAGCCCTGAAATTTGACTACACAGAAATGCAGTATTCATATGGGGTTTGATAGCTGGGGACTTACAAGGGTGTTCCTGAGCGGATGTAAGGCAATCTGCGAGAGGATGGGGGCAGCCAGAAGTTGTGGCCCATGTTGGAACTAAGGATCAAGGTAGAAAAAGTGATGAGCTCCTTCAGGCAGAGTATCAGGAGCTAGGAAATAGACTTTAAAAAGGACCTCAAGGGTCATGATCTCAGGAGTAAGTAAATAGGGGAGGGATAGTCGATGGTTTCATGGGGGCGGGTGTCCCTGTAAGTCATAGTGCATATAGCCTCAAGATGTGGTGGGCTGAGGTTGACATGGGGCATAGGGACATTGACAGAAAATGGTTCAGTGGGGAGCTCAGGAATATTGACTACAATGACACTGGGATCCAGGGTTTAAGTGTGAGGCAGGAGAGTGATCGGAGAAATGGAAATTTGGACATGGTGAGTATCGAAGACGATACGAGGGACTTGGATGATATCAGGAGCTGGTCTCAAAGTAGAATCTGAGCAGCAGCATTTCAACAGCCCGATGCAATGATGCAGTAGAAAAATAACTTCGGAAAAAATCGCCAGCCGAAGCATCTGAGGGCATATGGGAGGAGTCGACTGCTGCACTTTGGGCCAATTGAAGGGCACCCTAATAAGTACCGCTTCAGGACATGGAGAGTAAGGCTCAGCTGGATGATGTTTGGAAGAGTCAAATGCCAATTGAAGGATTTAAGCACCCAAACTCATGGTGCTCATTCTTGTGACAATCCATTAGGTCTTGGGGCAACACTTGATTTGGTCTGATTGACCATTGGTCTGTCACAGAGGAATGTGAAAAGGACATAAAGATCAAACTACTAAGTGGCCACAGCTGAAGTACATATGCAACATGCTCCAGACAAACCTACAGATTATAGTTGGGATGTTCAGGGTTTACAGGGCTCAATGCTTGTTGCCATTAAATTAGTGCAAGGCTGGGCTATAGTCCAGGCAAAAGGAGGCAGCCTGACAGTGCCCTGACTCAGATTGATGGCACATGGCTGCACTCACCCAGATCCAAGCCTTTATGTGAATGCACTGCCCTGTCGGGGGTCTGGGGTGAGGTGGGGCAGGGATTCTCAGCTACCTCTGGTTCTTCAGGATATACTTCAGCTGCAAGGGCAGATCTGGGGATGTCATGTATGGAATGAGGAATGAGGGCATCCAAGAACTTCACAATGGCTTCCTAGCTCGGCGATGAAAGGTGATCTTTGCGGGATAAGGTGCAGTCATGTCTCTAATCTATTCGTCCACAAAAACAAGGAGTGCAGAATGCAGTCTGCAGCCAATGCTGCCTTCTTGATGGCTTGGACGTGACTGAGGAGAAGAAGGGCCCATCACCATCTGGTAGGTCTCAGGGAAAAGCCTCGCCCTGGGAAACATGGGCCAACAGGATCCCATGATGATCCAGATGCTGAGATGCTGAGGACGAGAGACCAATTCCATGGAGCTGTTTGGCACAACCCAGGGTCTACAGAAGACATCCCTCATACGTGGAGATGAGCGAGAGACAGTGCCACAGACACCTTCTTTTGTCAAGGGATGTGGTGTCTCACACCTGCTACATTCTTCAGGAGGGTCTGATGCCGCACAAACTGGGAGGCCATCCATTGCCAGAGGCTGTAAAGGTGACCGCCACACTCAAATTTTTTGCAAGTGGCTTGTTTCAGGGCTCCACTGGAAACCTCTGTGGAATATCACAGTCCTGCACTTATAAATGAATAAGGGAGGCCACTGCTGCCCTTTCCAATGAGAACACAATTACATTCAGTTCTCCATGGATGAAGCCAATCAGGCAGCCAGAGAGTGAGGTTTTCAATGATCTTCAGCTTCCCACAGGTGCAGGGTGCCATCAATTGCACACATATGGCCTTAAGAGTTCCCTGGCAACAGCCAGTAAGATTTATCAATAGAAAAGGCTTCCACACTCTCAATGTGCAGCTGATCTTTGATCACCAAAAGCAGATTATGCAGGTCTGTACGAGGTACCCTTGGAGCTTGCGCGACTCTTACATCTTGAGCCATTTGCAGGTGCCACAGATTTCAGGGCCCTCGGTGCATTCAGAGTTGGCTCATCGGTGACAAAGGCTACTCTGAAAAGATGTGGCTAATGACACCCATTCAGCAGCCAGAGAGTGCTTCAGAGGAGGGGTACAATGTGGCTCATTCCACAACATGCTCCTTGACTGAGCAGACCATTGGCATGTTGAAGATGCGTTTCAGATGTCTGGGCCAGTTAGGCAGCACTCTCCAGTATTCTCCCTAGAGGGTGTTCTGCATCAGCATGGTTTGCTGCACCCTACACAACCTGGTGCTGCAAAGGGAGATTGGGTTGCCACATGGAGAGATGGAGGAGCTGCATGATTCCTTGGACATGGAGGACTCGAAAGGGATGACATCAAAGAAGGCAAGGATGATGAAGCCCCACGGGAAGAGGCCATTATATGGGCCAGACACAGCAGACGTGCCCATGAGATGTTTATAGCGACAAGGTTCAAGGGCGATTAAGGTTAAGACCAACTCATACTAGCGCTTCTCCCCTGTCCCTTCGATGCAGGGTAAACATTAACACCATGTTTGTGATCCTCCACATCTCAGTGAAGGACATAAATTTCAGAATGAATAGTCACAATCTTGCGTAACAATGGACTCATCCTTGGAAGGCTGAAAACAGCCTATGGAGCATGTGGTCATTCTGTAATGGGATAAGAACTCCACCAGAGCTCAACCTGAACCAAGTAGACCTGTTGCTTTCCTTTCAAGCATCACGCCAGCAGTTCACTGGCTATGGCAGCCTTCAAGAGGCAGGAGCAGCACTGCAAACCTCAGTGCACTCAGTGCAGTATGCCTGGAGCATGGCAAGGCATCAATCACTGGTTCTCACGTGAACGTCTGAGGACTGACCTGAATCTGGACACCTGCATCTCTCCAAATGTCATCTCTCATGCACAATTAATGTTCAGGCCTCATCCTGACCCTGAGCCTGCAGGACAACATCGCTCTTCAGGATGCTGTGATCTGTTACTCTACAGCATGGATGTGAGTCTGCGAGCCAGGTTACCTTTGTATGCACAGTGATCATTGATAAGTACTCATGAACCTGCCTTTGTCAGGAGCTCCCCAAGTTCACATCCTGCATTGCCTTGGCATCTGAGAGAAATGTGATCCAGTCAATCTTCACACAGCATTTAAGGATAAATTAGTACCATCGTTAAAACTAAAGGTCACTCAGGAAATGCACAGGAGCTTCGCTGTCATCCCGTTACAGTCCTCCATATTTTCATTCCACCACATTGCGATTTGTACAAGGAAGACTAAGACACTGATGGCACTGTCACCATCAGAGAACCATGTCAATTGTCCTAATGAGAGCCAGCACAGGGATTCTGTCATGCCACACCAGCCAGACCTTCAGGTGCAAACCAAAATCCTTACATATAATAGTCTGGCATCGTGAGGCTAGGCGCATACCTGTAACATTGCAGAATCATAATCGTCTAGCAGACATTTCAAGAATCACCAAATGGAAGCTACGTCCATTGCTCTGCATCATGCATGTTGACAGTGGGAACTAATAAAGGAGTAAGGTTCAGCCGTAAAGGTGGTAATGAGTTAACGCGCCAGGCAGCCAAGAAAGGCTAAGGCCCTGAACAATTAATTAGACTGTAATCCTAACCTGATAGTCATTACATGGAGGCCATTGGTTGGAATGACTCTAAGGTAGGTCTCAATAAATGCCTATAACATACAAAGAGAACAGAGTTCAGTGCAGCTGCTTCAGCATTATAAATAACCTTCCAAAATCTAAACTCATGAGGCCACACTATATGATCCTCTGATGCAAGGCTTACATACACATTGTCCAATAACAATGATGAGAGAGGAACTGACTTTGTTCATCTCGTTTATGTGGACATTGATGGAGCTGACTGAGCTGAGATTTAGTGAGACAACATAGGCCTCTGGGCCATGATGGGAGCTATTTGAGTGGTGGGGAGGGGGGGAGGGGGCATCTGTTACCCATGGATGACCACAAAACATTGTATCAAATGGAAGGCATTTATGGAGAGAAGCAAAATATATTTACAAAGGAGCAAAGTATATAATGGGCCGTAACTGCTGAGCTCCCCAGTGTCAGATTTCGGAGGTATCCCAAAGAAGTGCTGGGCAACTCCGCTGGGAAGTTCCCAGGTAAGGGAATGGTGGTTGCCGAGAAGTGCACACTTTCTTTGGACAAATGCGCTGCGCTGGGATACATCCGAAAATGCTGTTTAAATCGTAAACTTTGAATGGTTCCAGCTGTGTTACACCAACAATTACTCAAAAAAGGTTAGAAGAATTAAAACCTCTTCTAACTTCTGAGTAACTATTGGAAAGACCCAGACCGACCCCATGGGACTGCCCCCAACCCCGACTTTTGCAACTGGACTCCCACCGCACCCCAACCCCCCCCGACGGGGCTCCCCCCACCCCTCACCGCCCCCCCATCCCCGCCGATCCCCCCAAAACCCGACCATCAACCTCTGACACCGCCCACAACCCAACCTCCAATCCCTGATCTGATAGCCCCTGACATCCAAACCCCCAACCCCACGACCTCGGAAGCCCACCCCCACCCCCCAGAACTTGTATCCCACCACTACCCCCTGGACCTCGGACCCCGCCCACCCTACCCCATCCCAGACCTCAGACACTCTCCACCACATGCCCAGATTTTGGACCTCCCTCACCACTCCCCCCCGTACCTCGGAGCCCCTCCCGTTCCCCATGGACCTTGGACCCCCCCCCCTCCATCAACCCCACATGCAGGGACGTCCGACTGAACTGCCCCGCCCCTACCCGGACTTCGGCCCCTGCCCCACCCAGCCCACCCCCCCCCCCCCCCACCAGTCCTCCAACTCCCCCCCCACCCCTCTGGATCCCGGACACCCTACTCTGCACGGACTTCCAACACCACCCCCCCCACCACCACCCCCAGACCTCCAATCGGCCTCCCCCAAGACCTTAGACCTCCTCCACCACGACCCATCACCCCCGACCTCAGACCCCCGCACCCACCCCCCCAGACCTTGGACTGTCTCCAACAACTCCGCCCCCAGACTTCGGACCCCCCCACTCCCCATGGACTTGCGAAATCAACCCCACTCCCCATGGACCTCTGACCTTTCTTCCCCCTACTGGACCTCCGACTGATATCCCCCCCACCGCCCCAGACTTCCGACCAACCCCTCCCCCCAATCACCGCCCCACTGGACAACCCCTGGACACCCCCACCTCCCAAATCCCATCCACTTACCTTAGACACGTACCTTCTCCCTGGCCTGTTAATTTCTCTGGCCCTTTCAACTTATCTTCTTTACGGCTGCAAGTGCTGTTAAAATAGGGGGCGTGGTCTCCTTGAATCCGCCAGACCTGCACTTTGCCTGGCCTGGGAGGAGCCTTTTGATGCAGGCCTGAAGAATCTCCAGTGAACTGAAGGGTCAGTGTTACTATTGGAAAAGCCCAGATCGACCCCATGGGACTGCTGCCACATCCATACCATGAGGAGGAATTTCTTCAGAGGATAGTGAATTTGTGGAATTCTCTGCCACAGAGGGCTGTAGAGGCTGGACCGTTTACTATAGTCATGGCTGGGATAGACAGATTTTTTATCGGAATCAAGGGTTATGGAGAAAAGGCAGGAAAATGGAGCTGAGGATTAACAGTTCAGCCACCACCTCATTGAATGGTGGAGCAGACTCGATGGGCCGAATGGCCTACTTCTGCTCCTACATCTTATGGTCTTATGGTCTCAATAGAGATAAGAGATAATTAGCCATTGGGTTGACAGGCGCCTACATGATAGGTCACTCACAGTCATTGTCCGCGGTTGGTCAATGTCTGCTGCATGGATCGTCACTGACTTGTTGGGGGACACCAAACTTGCCTTCTGCTGAGGACCAGTCCCTGTCCTCTCTGGCCAAATCTGCCACCTGGTCCTCATAGGGGGAGAGTGGCCTCAATTCCGGCACTCCCCCCCCCCAGTTTGAGGTCTCTCCCTGTTGTTTTTACAGATGGATTGATTGTGAGCACCATGGATGAAAGAGTAGATCAGAAGCAGGCATGCCTGCTGTGTGTGCTGAATCCTCCCCAGTAAGGGCTGAAGATGCCATTTGCGCAGGATGTTACATAAGATGGTGATGTTAATGTGTTTGTCAGACAATCAGCGATAATGTCCCTTCTGCTGATAGTGTGTGAGATCCCTGTGGACTGTAACCTTTAGACTGCCAAATGATCTGATGAGGTTGTGAGTTCGGAGTGAAGAGAAGGTTGACTTACCCTGGCAGAATAAATGAGAACATTCACCCCTTTCCTGCACTGCAGGGCCGTCCTCTGGTGACCTCCTCCCAGGCCACCGTGGTGGGTTTGGTGGACCTCCAGCTCCCATCCCAAGGGTAGAGGACCTCCCACCGCTCCTGGACTGCCTGGGGATTCTCTCCAGGGAGGTGTTGCTGAGCTTGGATGCAGAGTGTTTGTGTCTTCTGGAGGCTAATGATTCACTTGCCACAACAATCCCTGGCCTGCAGAGTGAATGTGTGTGTGGGTGCTGTTGGTGCCAGGACCTTTGACTCCATCAGGTGGCGACAGGGTAGATGAATCCCAGCCTACCCTGCCATGATAGTTGATGAGCTTCTTGCTGATGCATAATTAATTAACTGAAAAGTGGATGATCTGGCCTGCAAACCTGCCCTGTCACCCAACGGGAATGATGCTGAGTTTCCCACCCAGTGGTGCACTTAGCCTTCGGAATGGAAAATTCAGCCCATTGAGTGGGGAAGTCAAAGTGCTAAGGGTAAGGAAAGAGGGGAATTTCTGACATGTATACAGGAGAACTTTTGTCGTTCTCCACTCCAACAAGGAAGGAAACAGTGTTGGCTCTTGTTCTGGGAAATGAAGTAGGGCAAATGGAGTGTGTTCCAGCAGGAGATTATCAATATAATTTGGTTTAAAGTTATTAAGGAATGAGAGCAGAACATATCAAAAGTTAAAATGCTCACTTGGGGAAGAACTAATTTTAGTGATTTACAAAGGAACCTGGTGCAGGTAGTTGGGAAAAGGGAAAGCAGTAACAGAGCAATAGAGGGTTCTCCAGAAAGAGATGGTTTATGAAAAAGCTAGACATATTCCTGTGAAGGGAAAAGCATAGCACATCCAAAAATTATGGCCCCTGGATGGCAAAGGAAATAAAGTTATAATGAAACAGGAAAATGTCAGGAGCAGGATTCTGTTAATAACTGGGAAGATTATTGAAAGGACAGGAAGGTATTGAACAAGTTAATACAGGAGACAAAGAGAGGTTATGAGAAAAGGTTAGCAGGCAATATGAAATTGAACTCTAAAACATTTTAGAAACATGCAGGGTATAAGAGATTTGCTAGAGGAAACTGTTGGGTTTGTTAAGGAACCAATGTAGAAGCAGAGGAAATGGCTAAAGCATTAAATGAGTCTTTTGCATCAGCCTTCAGAAAGAAAATGGTTGATGTGAAGGTGAGACTGAAAGAGGAGATGAAAGATAAAGTTGGCTATGAATAGATAGGAAAGATGTACGAATTAGGTAAGCATTAATGAAAATTGATAAGTCACCTGGTTCAGATGGAATACATCCTGGGTTGCTGAACGAAGCAAAGGTAGAAATTATAGAGACATTGATCACCATCCTTCATCCTCATAAGATGCAGAAGTGATGCCACAGAACTGGAAAGCTGCTAATGTTACATAAATGTTCAAGAAAGAGGAGAGGGATAAAATAAGAAACTATAGGCCAATCACCTAACATTGGTGATGGTGAAGTTGGCAGAAACTATTACCAATGACAAAATGAACTTTCATTTGGAAAGGAATGGGTTAATCAAGAAGAGCCTATGTGGATTTATTTAACACAAATCATGTCTGATTAGTTTGATTGAATTCTTTGATGAGTTAGCAGAGCAGATTGATCAAGCTGGTGTAGTAGATGTTGTATACATAGGTTTCATAAGGCATTCGACGAAGTGCCACAAAGGAGGTTTATGAAGAAGATGGAAGCCCATGGAATTAAGCTGAAAGTAATGGTATGGTTACAGAATTATCTCAGTGACAAGAAGCAGAGGGGGTAAATGTTTTTCAGACTGGGAGGTGGTTTGCTATCATGTTACCCAAGGGCTGAATTTTACCATGGGTTATGGAACTCTGACATTGGGACCAAATGGGGATCTTGAGCCCGCACTTGCTAGGAGGCAGACTGGCCGAGCTATTTTCCTGGAGGTGGCCTCTTAATTACAACATCTGAGCTCATTGTGCAGGTTGGGCTCCTGTTTCTCTGATCCAATCAGAGAGTCAGCAGTTCTGAAGCCTCAGCAGCCCCACTGGCAGAGTTGGGTGCTACTGAAGCAGGTTGGGGATCGAAAGGGCATGTCAATCTGGAGTTCAGTTAAAAATAAACATTCTGAGGGGGCAGGTGTCACAGGGCCTTCCCAGCACATGGACCCCTCTTTGTTTGAGGGGACTCTGACTCCAAGGACCGCCCCCACCCTCCCCCACTCTGGACTGCTGCTGTGAGACCACCTCTATGAAGCTTGAAGACTCTGCCCATGGTATGGGGCCGCTACACTGACAAGCATGAAAAATCACTCCTAATGGGGCCTTAACTGGCTGCCTGCCACTGTCAGCTTATCCACCCATTGACCCGCCTCTGGAAAACATTCCTGGTGGCAGAAATGCATTGAGAAGTCATCCTGACACAGCTCCCAACTATTTTCTCACAAAATTACCCTCAGTGGGTGCAAAGATGCAGAGTTAGTTTTGAACTCATTCTTGGGATTTAGCTATTTAGCGCCTATCCTTTGATATCCTGAAAAGGTGATGTCACTGTTGCATACAACTGAGTGGTTTCCTGGGTGAAGTCAGAGGGCATTTAAGAGTCAACCACATTGGTTTGAGACTGGAGTCATGTATAGGCCAGATGGAGTGAGAACTCCATATTACCTTCTCTGTAGGATACTAGTGAACCAACTGGATTTTACTGGCAATCCAACAGCTTCATCATCACTATTACTAATATTAGCCTCTGGGTCACTCATCCATTGACATACCACTGCACTACCAGGCTTCCTAGTTTGGTATTAGGGTGTCAATAAACAAGATTTTTTTTTTTCGTTCATGGGATGTGGGCATTTCTGGCTAGATCAGCATTTATTGCCCATCCCTAATTGCCCTTGAGAAGGTGCTGGTGAGTTGTCTTTTTGAACCATTGCAGTCCATGTGGTGTAGGTACACCCATAGTGCTGTTAGGAAGGGAGTTCCAGGATTTTGACCCAGATATATTTTCATATCAGGATAGTGCGTGGCTTGGAGGGGAACTTGCAAGTGGTGGTGTTTTCGTGCATCTACTGCCCTTGTCCTTGGCGATAGAGGTCGTGGGTTTGGAAAGTGTTCCAAGTGTTTCAAAGGTTGTTTGGTGTTTTATGGAGAGGTCTGGAGGCTTGTATGTTTGAACTTAACTGTTTATTTGTAACTCTTATCTATGTACATTTCCAAGATACTACTGTGCATGGGTGCAGTCTCCATGTTAGCTCCTTTCAGACTCTACTCACAGACAGCCTACTATCATGCGACTCTCTACATCACTATTGTGGGTGGTACTGTTCTCCAGTCCCACATTAACCGTTACTCTGCCAAACACCCTTATCCCACACCTCCCCCCAAGGCCAAATACATTCACAATATTATCTTTATTTTACTTGCTATCCCTTCTCTCCCCCTCAAGTCTCTCACTTTAGAAATTCAGTTCTCTAGTCCCACATGAACCCTTACTCTGCCAAACACCCTTATCTAGTAAAAGCCTTGGAGAGTCCTGGGCACTGCTGGGCACTGTGCGTCGGTGGTGGAGAGAATGAGTGTTTAAGGTGGTGGATGGGGTATCAATCAAGCAGGCTGCTTTTTTTTTGATACCTTAATGCTTGTTCCTGCAAAACCTAGTGCAGTGAGCTGTGGTTATGGTAAACTGTTACAGGAAAACATTCTCGGCGGGATTTTCTGATCTTTGTTCTATATTTGAGGTACGTGTTAATGTCACTTCTGCTGACTGTGCAGAATAAGATATCATGCAATGATTCTTCTGGGAAATGCAATGTAGAGATCAGGGGTCAGGTTAAATCAATCATATGATGGACTGACATCCAAATACACAAGCAGTCTATTTCTCTCAATGTTTCTCCTCTGTATGCTCTGCAACATTGAGGATCAGCTAACAAGTTTGACATCCTTAATTACCCCTGTATATAGTCCATTATATACATTCCCCTGTGCTCACACTTCACCAATGACTTTCCATGACCAGATACCAATAATGGAATCACAGAAGGTTAAGGCATAGGAATAGTCCAGTTTGCTCATCACGTCTTTATTGATATTTTTCTCCACATGAACCGTCTACTCTAATTCCACTGTCTTGTTTGCTCCCCGTACTCTTCAATATTTGTTTTTCAAGCAGCTATTAAAACCTCTTTTGAAAGAATTTATGAACCATGCTTTTACAATAGTTTTTGGGAAGAATTCCACATAGAACAGAATTCTACAATTCTCACCATGCTCTGCATTTATAATTTTCCTTTGACCCCTTCTTTAGACCATAAAATCTTATACCATTGGCCCATTGTGTCTGTGCTGGCACTTTGAAAGAGATATCCAAACAGTCCCAGTCATCTACTTTTTCCTCATTGCCCTGCAATTTTCTCCTTTTCAAGTATTTATCCAATTCCTTTTTGAAAGTTACAATTGATTCTGCTTCCACCACCTTTTCAGGCAGCGCATTTCATATCTCATCAAGAACATAAAGAATTGTCTTCTCATCTCCTCCTCAGACTGTTTTGCCAATTATCCTAACTCTGTGTCCTTTGGTTATTGTCTCTCCTCCACCCACCCACCTCCCACACCAGTAGGTATGGTTTCTTCATATTTACCCTATCAAATCCCTTCACAATTTTGAACATAACTATCATACTTACATTTAATCTCCCCTACTCTAAGGAGAATAATCCCAGCTTCTTTAGTCTCTCCACATAACTGAAATCCCTCATTCGTGGTACCATTCTCATAAATCTCTGCACCCTTTCCAAGACCTTGACAGAGGAGACCACTAAAGCTTGCACCACTGCCTTTTATAGAGTCCAAAACAATATTTTTCAAGGGCTGTCCATGGTGCAAGTTTGGTGCATAATTGAAGATTTCTGTCTATATAAAAATCACAACATATCAAAGGCATTAATTTTATGTGAAGCACATTAACCTGATCATGAGAAATGTGGTAAAGCACTGCATAAACACAAGCTTTTCATTCTTTCCCATGTTCTTATGTTGCATTTAATTAACACTTCATTGACCAAAGTAGTTGTGAGTCCACATAGAAAATGAAAAGTACTGAAAAAGCACCTGGGTCTGAAGTGGTTAAATACCACACAAGGGCGAGGGGATCAGTAACTGGTTTCCCTGGAAGAATGGGTGTAGTCAGTTTATGCATCAGGAAGTTCAGCACTGGATTTGCATTGTGTCTGAAAGTATCTCGCTACCTCCCTTGAAGTCGATATATATGTTTGTCTCTGCAACATTCTGCTTCACCTATGTAACCTGTGCATATGCCTGTGCCTGGGTTCATAGCCTTGCAGCCTCCCCATTGAGCACGGCTCATGATTGAGCAAAACAAGAGTAGTTTTTTTAGTACACAGGAAGGGGATTTGGTGCAGCTGGTCACTTGCCAGAATCACATTTGGCAAAACAAGTATCAGCCTGTATTAACAGGCTCCACTCTGAATACAGCAGAGCAAGGTGACTAAACATAACACCAACACATTTCATGCACAATATTTGATAGTGGGAGTGAAAATGAGTTAAAGTGGCTGCATTTTATTCCTACATCAACATGTGCTGTAGACTGTCAATCTGGACCTTTTCAGCCTGAGGAAAATGTGCTGCCACTAGCTTTACATGGAGTGGAAATTGTCAAAAGCATGTGATAAATCCAAATGTCCCTGGACACGAGAGGATGCTACAAAACCTAAATCCTTGTGGCAATGCCAAACTTTACACTCATTCTAAATTGTTAAAAAAAATACAAGAAATTGAATAGTGAGGTATATTTAAAAAAACAGATGATTGTTCAAATCGAGCATTTGTGGGTCTGTGCCAACAGATCTGACAGGCAATTTTTATCTGAATAGTTTATTCTCATGCAGTCCATTCTTATTTTTCTTTTGGTCTTTCAACCTAAGTCTGTCTTTTCTCTCACGCTAACTCCAAGTCCATCCCTAATCTGTCACGTCAGATCCCCTCAATGCATGTGAAGTATGTGGTATCAGTACTCCGATTGCAGTGATAGGATCCAACAATACAAGCAATTTCAATCCAACAAGCGCAGATAATACCACATTCAGATATTTCCAGAAAGCGCGCACACATACACACACGCACATTCATGCACGCAGGCATGCACACACACAGACACACACACAGGTTCAAATATTTTATTCCCAATTTATTTGCAGTTCATGAGTGGAAATAAACCATTCCAAACATACCAAATGGAAATTGTGGGGCAAGGGTACAGTGTATTGAAGTAGGATTAGAGTTGACAGTTCCAATATAACAGCATAGGTACAATTGGCCCAGTCCCGCCAAAAGTCAATTTGGCTGAGCCGCCAAATCTCCCATGTTGGGTCCCTGCCACTCCAGGACTTGAGCACAAAAGTCAAAACTGACATTCCAGTGCAGTACTGAAGGAGTGCTGCATTGTTGTAAATACTGACTTTTAAAAAATTCATTCATGGGATGTGGGCTTCAATGGCTGGGCCAGCATTTATTGCCCTTTCCTAGTTGCCCTTGAGAAGGTGGTGGTGAGCTGCCTTCTTGAACTGCTGAGTCCATGTTATGTAGGTACACCCACAGTACTGTTAGGAAGGGAGTTCCAGGCTTTTGACCCAGCGACAGTGAAGAAAAGGTGATATATTTCCAAGTTAGGATGGTGAATGACTTGGAGGGGAACTTCCAGGTGGTGGTGTTCCCATCTATCTGCTGCCCTTGTCCTTCTAGGCGGTAGCGGTCATGGGCTGGGAAGGTGCTGTCTAAGGAGCCTTGATGAATTCCTGCAGTGCATCTTGTAGATGGTACATCCTGCTGTTACTGTGCATCGGTGGTGGAGGGAGTGAATGTTTGTGGATGTGATGCCAGTCAAGCGGATGAGATGTTAAACAGAGGCTCTCTCAGGTGATCATAAAAGTTCCCACAGAATATTGTTGAAGATCAAGGGAGTCATCCCCAGTGAGCTGGCCAATATCTATCCCTCAATTAGCATCACAGAGAAAAGATTATCTGATCATTATCACATTGCTGTTGGTGGGACTTTGCTGTGTGCAAATTGGCTGCCATGTTTCCTACCTTACAACAAAGACTACACTTCAAAAGTACCTCATTTGTTGTAAAGTGCTTTGAGATGTCCTGAGGTTGTAAAAGGCACTGTATAAATGCAAATATTTTAATTTTTATTGCATTGATGTTTATTCAAATAAAGAAATGCTACTTATGTTTAATCAGATAGCTGGTGAATGGGGTAAGACTCGAGTGGCAGCATCATCTATTGAAATCAGCAGGTTTAGGAACTCTTGGGTGGATCAGCTCCCTAGACAATGGGCAATTAAATCAATTCATTTTATAGTAAACTTGAACATGTTGTGGCACTAAGCTTGTCTGAGGAAGGCAAGGAACATCTTAACATAAATTAATGCCAAGGGGAATCATACCTGAACTGAGGATGAATAGGAAGGTCTGTCAATCAAGGTATAGCAAGGCACCATCTCCACTTTTCAGATGCCTTCAGCTTGAGAGGGTGGATGCTATGGCGGTCAGGTGACCACATTTAAGTGCCAATCTTCATTCCTTTCCCATTCCTAGTGGCACATGAGACAGACAAAATATGTGCTTATGTCTGTTTCCATAGCTAGTTTTTCCTGGAAGCAGTCACCACTCTGCATTAAGCATGGCTGCCCAGGAGACTCTCCTGCTCTTACCATAGGCATATCAGAAAGATTTATAGGTTGACAATAAACCTGACTGACTGTTATGAACATACTTTCTGTGGCCATAAAGTCCTGAAGTGGGACTTGAACCCAGGGCTTCTGGATCAGAGATAAGGGGTGCTACCCACTGCTCCTCAAGGCCTCCCCACCTAAGTGTCAATGGTTCCTTCTGAATTGTCTCATGATCTTATTCCAGGCAATATGCAAAAAAGAAATACCCTGCATTGATATAGTGTTATGGCACAACAGATGGTAAATGCCGAGCTGCTCAAATCCCAGAGAGAAACTTGAAGCAGCTGCCCCAACTGTTTTGCACTTTGTATTTTATTTTGAGATGCATGCCTTGATAGTAGCAATACATCCGCTGACACTTAGAGTTTTTTTTACATAACTAAATTAAACATTTATTAATAGAATAAAAGATTTTAAGCATATACATAGGCCTACAAATTGCTACTATAATAACTCCTAAATCCCCTAATTAATCTGGCTCCCAATTACACCTCCATTAAGACAACAGTAAAACAAAATAAATTTCAACAGATCCAGGCAAAGCACACAATACCCATGCTTAATGCAGAGTGGTGACTGGTTCCAGGAAAAACTAGCTATGGAAAGAGACATAAGCACATGTTTTGTCTGCCTCATGTGCCACTAGGAATGGGAAAGGAATGAAGATTGGCACTTGAATTCTCTTAGCTTCAGTTCCTGTAGACAGCAACTTAATTCACAGAGGCTGAAGGCTTTTTACGTTTGCCTTAGATCTTGGAATGCTTTCTCCTTTACACATAACCTCATCTCCTTCATATATGTTTCTCCCTTTTTAATGTAAATTCTATTGTACCAATATGTCTTTGCAACTTTACTTTTTTCATAATATAAATATTTCATAGCACTCATATTGTCAGTAACCTTTGGGGAAAATGAACACACTGTTTGGCTTAACTTCTTATGGTAGGTGTAGCATCTTACCATCTCTTTGAAATTCAAAATAACCTAACTTATCCAAAAATGCAAATGTTCCTCACGCCTCACATTCTAAAACTTCAGCCATATTTACGTATTTAGCATTTCAAATATAGCTTCCCTTATGATAACTCAAAAGCTCCAGACCAGATGTCTCCAATTCAATTAAAACCCCCTCACACATATCCAGACAAAGAAACTAATCCAAACCCCACTATTAACCTACTTTTACAATAAATCACAATAAAATTATGAAAATTATTATATTTTTATGGCAATTGTGCCTTTCACAACCTCAGGGGGCTTCCCAATGAAGTAGTCACTGTTGTAATGTAAGAAACACAGTGGCCAACTTGCGCATAGTGAATTGATATGATCATGATCAAATAATCTGTTTCAATAATATTGTTCGTAGGATAAATGTTGGTCAGGACACCGGAGAGATCTCCCCAGCTTTTCTTCAAATTGTGCCAAGGGGCAGCATTTTCCCCCCATTGGGGGGGTTGTGTGGGAGCAGGCGCAAGTGCGCAGGTTCCCGATTGGCGACCCCCCCGGTTGGGGGCGTGCCGCCATTTTACATGGGCGGGCCAATTAAGGCCTGTCCAGCATGATGTGCGCCAGAAAGCGCTATGCCCTCCCTGTGCGGCCGGAGTGGGAGGGGTATTCCTTGAGCAGGAGTGCACTCTTTCGCACATGCATGTTAAAGAGCGCACAGATCTCCCTGAGAAAAACTTTTTTGGCATGTCTCCTCATGTGACACTGTCATATGAGCTGGGACATGTTAATTACTTTTATTAAAAATGTAATACAAATTTTAAATCCCTCATGAAACCTCATCCTGCCCGTGGATGAGGTTTCATGATTTTTCTGAAGGCCGCCTGGGCTCTTCACCTGCCCACCATCCTTAAGGTTGAAAGACCAGGTCCATTAATCATTTTAATTACTTTTCAAAAGGCCTTAATAGGCCTTTGACAGTTCGACAGGCGCATAGCCAACTGAAAATCTAAATGATGTGCAATGACGTCGGGACGCCCACCCAACATCACTGCATGTCATTTGACGCGTCGGCGAGCGGGCCCCGCCCCCATTCGCTGAAGGGAGAATTCTGCCCATAGAATTGTTTACAAACACTCAAGAGGATAGATGTCCCAGGTGAAGAGATGCCTCAGATACCTCTGCCATTTCTGACAGTTTCTTTCTTACAGATATTTGATGTTTGCAATCTGACATTTCTGACATACTTCCAGTCAACTAAAATCATAGTTATTTTCCTCTTATTCCTCTTCCTTCCTTCCCCTACTGTAGATCTTATCATGGTGCATTTACATTGCAAGCGCCAATTCGATTTAAATGTGATTTGGTTACCAATACTTCTGCAACCCATCCCGGTTTCAGTGTCATTGGCAATGAGGAACTGACTGCAAATGATCAACTCTCTACTGGTGAAGTTGTTGAAAACTTCCAGTTGCAGCTTTAGTTTTCTGGGCACAGATGTCTCATAAGATGGACTAGAAGGATGCAAACTGGAGGAACAGCACCTCATCTTCCAACTAGGCACTTTACAGCCTTCCGGACTGAAAATTGAATTCAACAACTTTAGGTCTTGAACTCCCTCCTCCATCCCCACCCACTTTCTGTTTCTTCCCCCTTCCTTTTGTTTTTTCCAATAATTTATATAGATTTTTCTTTCCCACCTATTTCCATTATGTTTAAATCTTTTATGCCCTGCTAGTCTTTCCACCCCACCCCCACTAGAGCTGTACCTTGAGTGCCCTACCATCCATTCTTAATTAGCACATTCATTTAGATAATATCACCACCTTCAACACCTCTGTGTTCTTTTGTTCTTTTGTCTGTGACATCTTTTGATTATCTGCTCCTATCACTGCTTGCTTGTCCCTACAACCACCCCACCCCACCACCCCACCCCCCCAACCTTAAACCAACCTATATTTCACCCCTCTCCTTATATTCACTCAATTCTGTGGAAGGGTCGTGAGGACTCGAAACGTCAACTCTTTTCTTCTCCACCGACGCTGCCAGACCTGCTGAGTTTTTCCAGGTAATTCTGTTTTTGTTTTGGATTTCCAGCATCCACAGTTTTTTGTTTTTATTCATTTAATCTGTCTCTCTATTGATTGTTAAACAAATAACCCAAAGAAAAGACAGCAAATAGTTATTTTGCGACCATGCTTCTACAGCCTGCTTAACAGCAGCAGTTCAGCATCCAGACCATACGAGCTGTACAGTTTAGATCCATCAGTCTGATGAATGGCAAAAAGACTTTTTCCTGACAATAGGTGCTTTAAATCAAGCCAGTAACCAGCGTGAAGATATTAGGTGAATTCAGGTGCCAATTCTCCGTTCGTTGAATGAGCAAGACAATTGGCCCCCCACAGAAGACAAGTAGGTGTTAAAAAGTGCCCAGCAAACACTGAGGACATTAGTTGTTAGAATAAATGTTCAATTAAATCTTCTAACTTTTCTCTCTTATTCAGTTAGGTTCTTTACTGATCCTGGACTCTGACAGGAAGATGGGTGGGTCTTAAAGTGTAGCAACATTCTAAGAAGCTTGTCAAACTTGTTGGTGTTGGTTCAGTGACTTTTCAGCTCTGTGTTACAAGGAAAAAAACTAGTTGTGTAGTTCAACACAGGGATAGGTCACAGGCTACACTCCTGTGTCTCTGCAGTGCTGTGATTAGGACCCTGCCTTAAATGCTAATTTGTGCAGGTAAGTCTCAGTCATTTAGTAGAAGCTGGGTAGAACGCACATCTACATCCTGTTTAACATTTATGTACCTACATTTTGTCTTTTCGGTTAAAAGGAATTTATAGTTAATTGAGGTTGTATTCTACCATGGATTTGCAAGCAAACTAACGCTTACTTGATATTTTTAACAGCCATCTAGTGTGGTATGTCACTCTTTTCAGTGACTGGAAGATCCAGTTTCCCTATCTTGTTGAAGTATCGTTTGCCCATGCGCTATGCTAATAACATTTCTATGTACCAGGTGTATTTTTGGTTTTTGCTGCCTGGTTAACGTTCTCCTGCCAATTCCAGATATCAAGAATTTATCACTCAGGTTCATGGCTACTTATGACATATATTATTCTATCAAGCTTTAGAAGAAGATTCTGCTCCGTCCCTATCCCCACCCCACCCCGCCCCACCTCACCCCACCCCACCCTGCTCACCAAGGCATTCTTCCTCATTAAATCTATGATATGAGTGGACTATTGGTGGGGGCAGAGAAGAAAAGCTGATGAGCAAGTCAAAGTCTACAGTGTCCTCCATTCTCTTCACATTCCTACAATGGTTTAAAGCAACACCGTTGTTAGGGCACGAATGAGTGAATGGTATGCATTCTGCAGTGCTGTGATTAGGACCCTGCCTTAAATGCTCATTTGTGCAGGAAAGTCTCAGTCATTTAGTAGCAGCTAGGTAGAATGCACATCCTTCGATGGAATCTTCTGCTCTCGCTGGCGGCAAGTTTGGAGATGGGAAGGGCAGTTAGTTCGGTGGGATGGTGGTGTACCTGAACCCTGTCGCTTTTCCGTCTCTGCCAGAATTAAGGTCTGGGCGGGGAGGCCCATGACTGACCTTCTCACCCCACCACCTACTGAGGCCCTTAAGTGGACAATTAAGGACTATTCAAAAGCCTCATCCTGCCCTGCAACAGCTACAGCAGTGCAGCCAACTTGTTAGCTCCTGGATAGGGTACCCTTGATCAAAGATGCCCAGTGTCTGATCGAGGGACTCGACATCAGGAAAAGGAGACCCACTGAGAGCCACCCCCCTGCACTTGTTGCCAGCCCATCTGCATCCCTCACTCCGTGACCCCACCCCATGAACTCCACTGCAATCAACCCCCGCCCCGCACCCACATTACTTACCTGTGGCCTGGGTCCTCTGCTGATTGGCCAGCAGCTCTGGGTAGGTGAGCTTTCCACCCGGTCCCGGGGTCTTGATTGCAGAGGAAGGCCTGCCACTGGCCTCACCACTGCCTGATTAGCTTGGGGTTTGGCGGGCCTTCCTGAAAAGAGGCAGTATGCATCTCTTGCTGGGTCTCCAGCCGGCAGGCAAGACCCCCAAAACCTCACCAAGATTTTGGCCATCTTGTCAGCAGGGCAGAATGATGCTGCCAGAGAAATGTATCTTCTCCACATCAACTGCTAATTGGAAATTTGATCTATCTGTACCTGACACTCAGGCAGTTGTGAAAACTAACAGACTTTTAACTGTAATTCATCATTTCAGTATGAGAACTGCCATGACCCCCCTGAGGCTTCCTTATTACCAGAGTGACAGCTGCATCGGTAGCCTTTAATTCAATTTATCGTCAGGTTCAAGGAGGAAGAAGGATTAGGTCAATTCCACAACGACGTTGGGGGAAGCAGCAGTGTGACATCAACAGGCGATACCAAAGGCAAATTGTATTGGTGCAACCTCTATCCCCCTGCATCGCGAAACTATTCATCAGGACAGTCTTAGGGTCAAATTTACAATAGACTACATGATTGATGTTAGCCTCACTTTACAAGTGCAGACAAAATAATGCTTTCAAATAGCAGAAGCCTGCCTATCATTAAAACAACATGTGATGTTAACTTATGAACCATTTAGATTAATTAAGAGGTCATTATTTTGTGATTATAAATTCTTTTTGTTTAGCACTTTATGTTCTTCTTCAAGTACCCCAAGGAGCCAGCAGCCATGGGATCTTGGACCAAGCCTACCTGTAAGTGTTGTATTTCCAGTGCCGTGCAGCCTCTGGTCACCTTGGAACTGACTGAGAACATCAACATGGAAACCAAGCAATGGTTGATGGCCCGAATCCAGGAAGAGAAGATAGTTGGTGGTATGCCAATTAACTGACTGTGCCCAGTTTTAAAGAAATACTAATCCTAAAATTAAACAGGGATTGGGCCCATTTATGCCCTACAGCACTAAACACCACTAAATTTCCTGGGCCAATGGGAGGGAAGCATATTTACATGGGGCTATAAGTGTACATGTTTGGCATTCACCTGCTCCATGCTTCCTGACATTGCTCCAATTGGCCTAATCCAGGGTTAACTTTTTAAATATCCTTCATCAACACCCCAGGCAGAGTTTCTAAGACTGATTTTCACTGGTGGACCTACTTCTGTCCATGTGGATTTTGATACACCTCACCACACTCAGTTTACTGGTCATCACTACTACAATGGGTCCCCTACCATAGTAAGGCATGGGATTTGAGCTGTACTCGCCTGTTACTCACTTTGTAAGGAATGGACAGAGATTCTGTTCCTTGGAAGGGTGATTGGTAAATGGCAGAAACAGTGGAAACCCAAAAGAACTGGATCTCCCCCTACTTGTGAAAGTTGATCCTGTACAGTAAGAGATTGAGGGTCCCCAGTGCTGCTGCATTTTGAATAATGATATAGCATTTTCTTCACCTCATTTCCGTGTAGAACTTTTGCCTCCTCCTCTTCCTTAATACTCTCTTGGGGTTAATATTATGGTCTTTTACTTGGTACTTGTGGTTGCTCTGCTTTTCATCCTTACCTAGGGGTTCCATCTGATCCTTTTCCTGCATGTTGTACTCTCATTTCATCTCATTCAACTGCCCTTTGGAGCTCTCTTTTGCTTTGCTTTTCTCTTGCTTTGTAAAATTTTATTTTCCTCTTCTAAATACCCTTTTTATTTTGCTCTCTCTGTTATTTCTGCATTTTTCCTCTATCGCACATCTCTTTTGAAAATTTCTCACAGGATCTGTTCAGTCATCTAGCACTTTTAATTTCTCTCATTACTCTTCTCTTTCATCATTTTCTCCCGCTATGTCTCCCTTTCGTTCTTTCTTTCTCAACGTAAGATTCACTCTGTTTCTTTCTCACTCTGGCTTCTGTTTTCCCCGTCAGTCTTTCAATCACTGTGTTTTTCTTTCCACCTCTTTCCAAATACTTTATGGATACACGAGTATCACGTATTTCACTCCCCTTGTTTCACTCTACTTTACTTTGCCTCTTCCTTTCCCTTCATTTCTCACTGTTTGTTTCTCAGATCTTTCAGTCACAACTTCTACAGATACTGTATGGATAACTGGGAGGGCTGGTATTCTGGAAGGATGAGGTCAACTAGACCAAAGGGCTTTCTTCATTTGAACCAATCTGTGATCTTAATTGTTAATTCCTCCTCTTTGTCCAGGCACTGAGCTAATGGTCCACCCTGGTGAAGATGATGATGGCAACATGCTTCTCGTTTCTGCATCTCATCATGTTCTCCTGAGGGCAGCTGAGGTTCTGGGACTTTATAAACTGTACAAAGATGGGTCCATGATCTCATTTTCCTACAGGGACAGGAGAAATTTTCAAAACTCAGGTATTGCAGCCTCTCTGAACGAAAAAAATCACCTTGGCTTTCTTTGTTCTGCTAACTTGTCCAACTATTTCATTATTTGTGTTTCCTTCTAGATAACATAAATGAATTTCTGACGCTAGCTGAGCGTCAGTTCATCATTTTGCACACACTAGAGAATATAAAGGCAGTAGATGAGAAGTATATTCCAGGATATCCCACCATAACCCTCTACCCAGGAGAAGCAATTTGTAAGTTCTTGTCAGTAGATTGTGAAACAGCGATACACCAGCACTGGTGTTTTTACTCTTTAAAGTATGAGAAACATCAAAATTATTTCCTTTTTTAAAAATTAGACATGTGAGTTAAGTGTTGGAAACTTAACGGTGGTCCATGGAATGCAATTTTCATTCTCACAGCGGATTGATCGCACAATGTAACTCACCAGTGAAATATTCAGCAGGGTGGTGCCCATATAATGAAGTAATGTCATCACAAGTCTCTCACCATCCCGACTAGGAAATATATCGCCGTTCCTTCACTGTCGCTGGGTCAAATCCTCCCTCCCCAACAGCTGTGTGAGTGTACCTACCCCACATGGACTGCAGTGGTTCAAGAAGGTAGCTCACCAGCACCTTTTCAAGGGAAATTAGGGATGGGCAATAAGTACTGACCTAGCCATAAATGAAAGGAAAGTGCTTCATGTCATACCCAGTTCGAGAATAAAACTGTCAAAAGTTATTCTGTTTGTAAAACCTGCGGGCAAGTTTTCCCATAAAGCAACATAGTGAGTAATTTAATACCATTTGTATGCCCACTAGATAGTGCGTTCAGGGATATATTGATCTGAAAATGATAGTATAATACAAAATTATTCAGTCTTGTTTTAATCCAAACTCCAGGGGCCAGACTCCATGGGCTACTGCCAGTTTTTCCTGTGGGCATATCCATATGCTATTGGGATAAACAAGCTGGATTTAGCATTGAAAACAGCATGAGCTGCGCCTCAAGGATCCCCATCTCCCCAGAAAGCCAGGCAGAAACAACAATAGCAGCCGCTTACCTTGGCAGTCAGGCCCCTGGGCATACCAGCATTGTGAAGCTGGGTTCCCCTGGGTACTCTTTAAATGTATTTTCCAATGCTTTTTCTGCTATGAGGAAATGGAAGTTTCGAATTTGCAACAAAGAATTGGATCCAGAAAACCAATACAAATTTAGCCAAGTGAGATGACACCAAACTAGTAGGGACAGTAGAATCAGAAGATGCTGCTCAGTTGGGCAAAATATTTAAGTGGGCCTAACAATGGCAATCGGACATTAATAAAAGCTATGATTCTTCCCCTTGGAGCACAGAAAGTTATGGTGTGATTTCATAGAGGTGTTCACGAAGGATGTTGATACAGTAAATAAGGAGAAACTGTTTCCACTGGTGAGAGGGTGGGTTAAAAGTGGATACAGATTTATGGTAATTGTCAAAGGAAAAAGAGGGTGATATGAAGAATACTTTTTAGGCAGCAGGATATGACACTCTGGAATTCACTGCCTGAAATAATAAGCAGATTCGGTTATAACTTTCAAAAGGGAATTAGATACCTGCATTTTTAAAATTCTTTCATGGGGTGTGTGTGCTGGCAAGGCCAGCATTTGTTGCCCATTCCTAATGGCCCTTCAGAAGATGGTAGTGAACTGCCTTCTTGAACTGCCACAGTCCACAGTGCTATTAGGAAGGGAGTTCCAGGATTTTGACCCAGCGACAATGAAGGAACGCTGATATATTTCCAAGCCAGGATGTGAGTGACTTGGAGGGGAACTTGCAGATGGTTGTGTTCCCATCTATCTGCTGCCCTCATCATTCTCGATGATAGAGGTTGTGGGATTGGAAAGCACTGTTGAAGGAGCTTTGGTGCGTTGCTGCAATGCAACTTGTACACTGCTGCCACTGTGCGTCGGTGGTGGAGGGAATGAATGTTTAAGGCACCAGTAGTGTGCCAATCAAATGGGCTGTTTTGTGTTGGATAGCGTTGAGCTTTTTTGAGTGCTGTTGGAGCTGCACTCATCCAGACAAGTGGAGAGTATTCCATCACAATCCTGACTTGTGCCTTGTAAATGGTGGACAGGTTTTGGGGAGTCAGGAGGTGAGTTACTCGCTGCAGGATTCCTAGCCTCTGACGTGCTCTTGTAGCTACAGTATTTATATGGCTAGTCCAGTTCAGTTTCTGGTCAATGGTAATCCCCAGGATGTTGATAGTGGGGGATTCAGTGATGGTAATGCCATTGAACATCAAGGGGAGATGGTTAGATACCCATCCAACCAACAAAGGGTGATGGTTGGATACTCTTTTCGGAGATGATCATTGCCTGGCACTTGTCTGGTGCAAAGTTATTTGCCACTTATCAGCCCAAGACGGAATATGCCCTGCTGCATATTGCACAGACTGCTTCAGTAGCTGAGGAGTTGTGAATAATACTGAACATTGTGCAATCATCAGTGAACATCCCCACTTCTGACCTTATGATGGCAGGAAGGTCATTGATGAAGCAGCTGAAGATGCTTGGGCATAGGACTCTACTCTGAGGAACTGCTGCAGAAATGCCCTGGGACGGAGATGATTGACTTCCAACAACCACAATGACTTTGTGCTAGGTGTGGCTCCAATCAGTGGAGAATTTGCACCCTGATTCCCATTGACTTCAATTTTGCTAGGGCTCCTTGATGCCACACATGGTCAAAATGTCAAGAGCAGTCACTCTAACCTCTGCTCTTGAGTTCAGCTCTATTGTCTATGTTTTGATCAAAGCTATAATGAGGTCAGGAGCTGATTGGCCCTGGCTGAACCCGGTGAGCAAGTTATTGCTATATAAATGCTGCCTGATAGCACTGTTAATGACACCATCCAGCAGTTTGCTGATAGTCAAGTAGAGGATAAAGGGGTGGTAAATGGTCGGATTGGATTTATCCTGCTTTTTGTGGACAGCACACACCTGGGAAATTTTCCACATAGACGAGTAGGTGCCAGTGTTGTAGCTGTACTGGAACAGCTTGGCTAGGGGTGCGGCCAGTTCTGGAGCACAAGTCTTCACTACTATTGTGGGAATGTTGTCAGGCCCATAGCCTTTGTTGTATCCAGTGCCTTCAACCATTTCTTCATATCATGTGGAGCGAATTGAATCCTGATGCTGGGGACCTCAGGAGGAGGTTGAGATGGATCATCCACTCAGAAATTCTGGCTGAAGATGGCTGCAAATACTTCAACCTTGTCTTTTGCATTGCTGGGCTCCACTACCATTGATGATGGGGATATTTGTGGGGCCTCCTCCACCTGTTAGCTGTTTAACTATCCCCAAACCATTCAGGTTCGGATGTGGCAGCACTGCAGACCTTTGATCTGAACCATTATTGTGGGAGCGCTTAGTTCAGTCTGTCGCTTGCTACTTCCACTGTTTGGCAAGCAAGTATGTGTTGTAGGTTCACCAGGCTGACATCTCATTTTCAGGTATGCCTGGTGCTGATCCTAGCATGCCCTCTGGCACTCTTCATTGAACCAGGGTTGATGCCCCCAGCTAGATGGTAGTGGTAGCTTGAAGGGGGAAATGAATTTCAGGGCAATGGGAAAAGTACAGAGGAGTGGGATAAATTGGATAGGTTTTTCAAAGAGTTGAGAGAGGCATGATGGGCTGAATGGCTTTCATCTGTGCTCTATTGTTCTATGGTTCATAACATAGAAAAATGTAATGTACTGCACCTGGGAAGGAAAAATAGGAAACATGCATTCTCCTTGAATGATGTTGGAATAAATGGGTATCAAGTTAAAAAAGACCTAGGAGTCTCAGAAGATCCAGCCAATGCAGAGCAACAACCAACAATGTCAATAGAATGTTGATTTATTGCTGAAAAAAGAGACTTGCTAAGCTTGCTGAAATAGGGCCTATCAAAGGCACCTTGCAGGAAAAGGGCTGCCCTGATCAGATCATTTCTTGCTGTGTATCATGCAAGTTTCTGAACGGGCCTAAGACCATCACTTTTGGCCTTGAAAAGTGCCCAGTCTACCTCAGATTACCCTGGAAGGGCAAGGTTTCTCAAAAATCTGAGCAACAGGTGAAGCTAGCTGTTTCACACTGTTACTATGCAGTAGCAACATGAATGGTATTCGCCACTAACAGGATGCTGCCGTCAAGCCAAAAAGACATTCTGCCTATCACACAAATGAGTAATGTGGTATATGAATTTCAGTGGCAGTGTGATGTTGTACGTCCCAAAGATTGGTGGGCGGATCGGATCAAACAGCATGTCCTAGCCGCTGTTCACAAAGGGCAAGGTACAGCCCAAACCCAACCAGTCCGTGCTTGCAAAACACAAAACACAGTGTCCAACATTAGAAGTGATTCCATGATTGGACAACATTTGCCAAATAATCCTCAATGTGCTGAGAATTATGCTGACAACCAATTTAAGATTGTCAGTCAGACTCGCAGTGTGGCACATTTGCATGTACTGGAAGCTCCATATATTAATACACAGGACCCTGTTCTTTGCAGACAGAAAGAATATTTATATACATTGTGTCTATTTCAGCTAAACAAAATAAATAACAGCCATTCGTTGATTCATTCCTCAGGGAAATGCCTTGACTAATCAGGGTCAAGCTGCCTGGTTTAAATTTCAAACAATGCTTGGCAGTTAACTATCAGTCACCATCAGTGGTGCATTCTCTATGGCAGTGCCACTTGCCAACCAATCAGCACTCTCCTCACATACAGTATAAATTATTGTCTTCCTCTTATATTCGTATTCTTGTGAGCGTCCTGATGAGTGCAAGACAAAAAGCTTAGACTCAGCAATACTCAAGCTCTGTATTACCAAATTACTAAATGTTGATTTATGTAACACAAAAGGTGGAAATAAGTCAGGATCAAACTGTGTAGTGCTTTGATCCGGTCACACACACCTTGAGTACTGTGTCCATTTCTGGCCCTGGCAAATATTCAAACATTGGAAGCAGCTCAAAGAAGAGCTGAGCCCTAGAGCAGGATATCCTGTGGGCTTCAGGGCCCTGTCATCAGGCTCACATGGAGGTTGGAATCCTGCACACTGTGTGGGAACAGTCATTCATCTGTGATTCCCTCTAAATTGGCCAATTAGCGGCAAGAAGGCAGGTATGCCATCCGATTAAGGAGGGCGGTTGGGCTCTCAAAACTGGAGGGCTAATAGGAGCCTCTGCAGTTCGAAAATAGCAGCAGGATGTGCCATGGCAGGTAAGTGAGAGAGAGAGAGATGATGTCCCAAAATGTTTTAAATGTAAAGTAAAAAGTCGATTCAGCAGGCTGGCCACCAGTGTTGAGGAGAAACCTCATAGAGGGCCTCTAAGCCTGCCTGGCGTGCGGGCCCTTCCAGTCTGCTACTAGGAGGCCACTCCCAGGCAGCTAAACAATCCCCTGTCCTCTCTGGGGCCAAGAGCCAGTAGGCCATAAACTTGATGAATTGGCTGCACCCCTCTCCCACCTTGTGGACAGGTAGTTCTGCTGACCACCCCTCCCATCTGCCTCTAGGAACATGGCCCGGAGCTGGGGAACAGCCACGTAGGCCATCGGTGCAAAGCTTGGCACCCACCTATTCGCCCACCTCCATTCCTGCCCCCGACCAGGGTTAAAAATCTAGCCCCCAGTCTTAGGCAACTGAGTTCCATGGAAATACAGGAGCAACTTGAGGTTTTTAACCTCTTTGGGAGACATCTGAGAGATGATCGTACTGCTGTTGTAAATGGCATGGGAAAGGTAAATCTGAATTAAATTGCAACCGATTAAGGAGTCACAGGCACAAAGTAGTAAAAAGCAACTTTAATGTTGAGAGCAGGAAGTTTTTCTTTACAGAAAGAACGATCAACAATGGACTATGCATCTGTAGTAATGCTGGGATTAAAAACCTTGGAATCAGTTAAGAATCAACTGGATGCTATAATGGGTCCAAGTGTAGGATCGTTCTGCATGGATGAATTGAGATGCCCAAGAGGCCTTTCTCATCAATAAATATCTTGTGGTCTTGCAACGGGTGGGAAGGGGGGTGGGGGGGACATTTCTGCACGTGTCAAAACACACAAGTCCAGTATGTTCCTCTGTCACTGGCTTTCATTTCAATCTGCAGTAAGGAGCATCTGATGACATAGTTTCGACCTGCCTTGGCAGATGCCAGTCTGAGGCTGTAACTGCATTATAACTATTGGTTTTAGGTTAGACTTGTCTGCCTTGATTCTATTGCTCTTGTTAAAACCACTGTTAAAATGGCAGAAGCTGATTCTAACAAAAACTGCCTGGTAATTATTCAAGAACTGCCTGAAAACCGTTTTATTTTCTCTGAAACAGCCAGGTAGCAGTAGGATGGGTGGGAACATATGAGGCAGTAGGTGTGACCATCAAGTCTGTAAACTTTATAGAAAATTGGAATGAATTCCTAAGATTTGCTGGTGGAATCATAGATTAAAATAAATAGGAGCTGATGTAAATCAATTGCTTTTCCCCTGCCAACCCTGATCAAACTACTTACTGAAGGATAATATCCTAGGAGGGAGGTAACTGTATAAAACTTGCACTGTTAGTGTCGAATATAAAACTGGTCACAGAGTTATCAAAAGCTTGGAGCTCCACGGCTAAATATTGCCTTAAAAGTTTAGAAATAGCCAATGCAATCAAATGTTGCAGTTAAGAGTGTTGAACTAAGATGGGTACTTTCATTATTCAGAAACAGATATGGTAGCCTTGTTCATATTGTACTGGACGAACAGCCTGTATATTCTGAGCTCAAATCCAACCGTTGCAAGATATGATCACAGAGTTCAGTAAATGTAGCAATATGTGGGATGGCACCAGATGATAATGATACTTACTAAACTGTTGTAAAAATCCAACAATTTCACTAATGTTCCTCAGGAAAGGAACCAAATCAATCTGTATATGAAGTCCCACATTATATGGTTAATAAATACTTAATTCCCTCTGGTTGGGTAATAAAAACAGTGTTAACCATTTCCCTAGAATATTTAAAATGTGCAGTCTGAAAATTTATCCCATCATTAACTCCATTTTAAATGTTGGGTTACGGATAATCTGTCTCTTTGAGATAAGTTCAATGCTGTTTAAAAAAGGCCTGAAGAATCTCAAACCTATAACTTTGACAGAATGATGCATAAGGTAACTGTCCTTAGTGTCTACAACCTCAATTCTTATGTGCCTTGATTTCAGTTAACAGGCTGCGGAAAAGCAAGATTCTACATACATTCTATCCACTGCATGATGAGGAATTGCTGACTGAGCTGGGAAATCACTGGCAGTCTCATAGGAATCTGAGCTTACAACCCATTGGTAAGCAGACCGAATTTTGAACGTCGCTTGTGGTTCACATTTTGTGTGAACTATTTTATAAGGGACAGGGCCGCCCAAGCATCTATTACAATATCCATCCCTTCCATTCCCTGTGTGATGGTCAGTTGTATGTCCCAAATGTTGTTTGGTTCCTTCCTTCAGAACCGCAAAAACCATGTCCAGAACCTTTCAAAAAATGAATTCCATGATGTACTGTATTGGCCCCAAACCATCTTTTACGAATGTCAAACCTGAATGGCTTTTATAGTTACCATTGGCTTAGTCTTAAGACTCTTATCGTAATGCCCCTCATCTCAGTTTATACAATCTCTTGATGTTCATTGTCTTAACCCTACCTTGGTTTTTTTAACTGTTACTCCCATGTGTCCAAGTTTATTACTTGCACTACTTTCACTTGGCTTATATAGTGTGATGTTGACCTCTTCCTTTTCTGTAATTGTTTATTGCTTTATTTACATTCTTGTTTGTGTTTTCTCCAACCACACATGTGCCTATTGATAAATAATTAAAACAAAAGTAACACGTTAAACCACATTATACATGGTAAGAGTCCTCCACATTTGGCGAAGGTGTGTGTCAAGGGACGTTTGTGTTGCATTAAAGGAGGTGAAGGGATACTACACCTGGCAAAATGAAATATGATAGTGAACATGCACATGAAACAGGGCTTTTTCATGTTGCATCATACCGTGTATTAAGAGATTTCAGCTCTTCATTGTGATGAGAGTTTAATATATCACATCAGCTGGCTCTCATCTCTAAGTCAAAACGTTCTGGGTTCAAGTCACACTCTAGGGCCTGAGCACAGAAATCAAGGCTGATGCTCCAGTGCTGCACTGGATGTGCTGTCTTTTGGATGAGCTGTTAAGGCCTTGCCTGCCCTCTCAGGTGGAGGATCCCATGGCACTATTTTGAAGAAGAGCAGGGGAGTTAGCCCCACTGTCCTGGCCAATATTTATCCCTCAATTAATATCACAAAAGCAGATTATCTGAGCATTATCACATTGTTGTTTGTGGGATTTGCTGCATGCAAATTGTCTGCTGTGTTTCCTACATTACAACAGGGCTACATTTCAAAGTATTTCATTAGTTTTAAAGCACTTTCATAAAATCCAGTGATCATGAGAAGTGCTATATAAATGCAAGTCTTTCTTTTAGCATTGAATATGAATGGAGTGTAGCATTGCAACATTATGAGATTTCAACATAACACACCATGCTTTTCAACCATGCCTCCCCACTCAGTGAGTCTGGTTCTTGGCCTAATGTCACAGCAAGGCCCCAAGCCTTCTCATAGAAAGTCAGGGTGCCAAAATGGAAGGAAAATCACAAGTTGAGGGGAGGAGGGACTGCCAAAAGGTGGGTAAAGAAAATTGCCTCAGTTTCCTAATAGCAAGGCAGTTACCTAGGATCTAGGTGGGTCAACAGTATATGGCAGAGCAGTTCAGCTTTATCATTTTATTTTTGTGTGTTTTTTTTTACAGATTCAATTTATAGATATTTTGGTGGTTCTGTTGCCATGTACTTCAGTTTTCTTGAATATTTCACCTGTTCTCTGATGCCGATGGCAATCTTTGGTATCATACTGGTCTCTCTATCGATGGACACAATAGACAAATGCATCCTCTTTTCTTGTCTCAACATGATCTGGTCAACTGTAGTCATGGAGTTATGGAAGCGCCAAAGTTTTGTTCTGGCCTACACTTGGGGAACCATGCAGATGAACAGCCAGTTTGAGGAGCCCCGTGCGGATTACAAAGGCTTGATGGGAACAAATCCTATCACCCATCGCTATCAGCCCTATTATCCTGCATGGAAACGCAAAGTGAAGATCTGGCTTGTTTCTGTGCCGATACTGTGTTTATTCCTGGGCTTTTCTCTCTATGGGATGTTTGTTTTCTTCAGAGCAGAAGCATGGGTCAAGGCCTATCACAGCGAAAATGATGGCTGCTGGGCCTGTGCATTATATTTACCAAGTGTTCTTCACTCTCTCTATGTTACCAGCATGAACATCCTGTACAAAATGGTCGCCAAAATGCTCACTGAATGGGGTAAGTGCATATTGAGAACAGTCAACAGCAAACAATTATCTGGCCTGTGGCAATATTGCCCAGAAGCCCCACTTTTACAGGAAACAGTCAGTCAGGTGATTTCATGGTTACATGTGTCCTCTTGGCATAGTTCCCCACTGATTAAGCTAAATTTGTCAGCCCATCAGAAATCTCTAGGATGGGCTGAAATCTCTAGGAATTAAAGATCAATCACCTGGTCAATGCTGAGAGTAATCCAGGAGAAAAGAAAATCATGGAAAAAAATTTTGATTTATTTTTACATTGTCTATTAGCTAGAACAATATTGAAGATGGAGAAAAATGGATGGGGCAGTTGTACTCACAGGAATATGTCAAATCAGCCCCCCAGACAATGCAGTCTGCTGGCCTACACTATCTGCCTGAATCATCTTAACTACTTGATGGATTTTCTCCTAAATTTTATTCCAACTCAAATCCCTCCACTGAGAGAGCACCATGTGAGGTGCTCTAATAACTATGTTATGTAGATGTCAGCTCTGTGGGAGCACTCTCTCCTCTGGGTCTGAAGTTTGTGGGTTCTAGCACCACTTGAGACTTGAGTGCCCAATCCTGGCTAACACTTCAGTGCAGCACTGAGGGAGACCTGCATCATCATCGTCTTGTGATGCTAAACCTTTGCCCTCGCGGGGGGGGGGGGGGGGGGGGGGGGGGGCTAAGGGGGAGTGTGTACATTTACAATTCCATGAAGCCCCTCAAGATATTTTTCTACATTAGAAGTGCTAGATAAATGACAATATTTAAGATAAAAATATTTATAGAAAAACAGCTGTAGTACTGTTTCACGGCTTGGTGTAGACTAAGGATAACAGTGAAGATACAGGTAAAGAATGGGGGTGGGTGATGCAAGAGAAAGCATGGGGAAATTAAAATAAGGCAAACAAGGGTTGTAGATGCAGCTGCAATGCTTTCTAAAATTTGTTACAACTTTATTCCAGAAAATCATCGACTACAAACTTCTTTCCAAAACCATTTGACAATAAAGGTGTTAGTGGTGAGTACACACAAGCACTCACTGCACTTTCAAACCAGCCATCATTTTTAAATGAATACACTTTCAGCTTTGAGTGATTACATAGCATCCTGGCAAAGGAGGCAGGAAAGCTGATTCCCTGGCATTCTGCACCAGGAGGGGGCACCATACCAGGCTTGTCCAAACTTTTTGCTCAGGGGGTGGGCGGCACATCTGCATTTTCTCTCACTCGAGGGGCTGATGAGCAAATTTCGGAAAGATAAGGTTTGGCTCAACAATAAACTGAATTTCAAAAAAAATGTTGAGGTATTGAGAAAGGAAACAATTCCTGAGCAAAAGTAATGTCATATCAATAAATTGTTACATTAAAAAAGAGTAATTAATAAAAATGACCAGAGTGTGAAAGGATGTGTGTGTCAGTGTGTGTGTCCGGCTCACTCCCTGTCTCAGGGTGCTCACTCACTCACCCTCGCCCACTGTGCTTGGCCATATGTGTTGGTGTGTGGTGGTGACAGTGAGTGAGAAACCTGAGACTGGGAATAAGCCAGACACTCACTCTCTCATAAATATAAAAGCAAAATAATGCAGATGCTGGAAATCCACTTCTGGGCCTGCTGATCAGGCGTGTCCGATGAATGTAAGATTCAGGCCACACACACGCACACACACACACAGACACACACACTCTCTCTCTCTCACTTTCATAAACACACACTCTCACTCCCACACATACATACACAACACTCTCCCATACACATACTTGCTCTCACTCTCACTCCCACACACACATACATACATGGCAAATTTTTATGCCCCGCGGACGGGCACGAGCCCGACCCAATTGGGAGTAAAATAATGCGTGATGACGTCAGGAGAGCATCCCATCGTCATCGCGCATTCATGTGATATTTTGGTCAGCGGGCACACTGCCGACTCTCACAACAATTAAGAGGCTTATTAAGACCAGTAATCAATTAATTTAATCCTATTTTTCACTTACAGTTGGCGGGTGGGTGAATAGGCCAGGCGGCCTTTGCATTTTTGAGGAAACCTCATCCAGTAGTACTTAAAAAAATAAATTTGAAACATCATTTTTAATATATCCCTGTTCATGTAACTGAGTCACATATGAGGACATGTTTCCCTTATTTTTAAAATCTTTATTTTTCATTTTAAAATTCTTCAGCTCCCTGAGGCAGCTCTGTGCCTTCAGAGAGCTTTCAGTGAGCGCGCACAGGAAGACTTCAGCACTCGCAATCCTCCCACCCCCACCCTGGCAGTGCTGAGGTTGTCAGCACACGTTTCCCACTGGCTGGCCGTTAATTGGCCAGCCGGCATGGAATCACGGTCGGACCCTGATTGCAGGTGGCAGTCCATTTTGTGGCTGTTCCTGGGCCCACCCACCACGCATGCCTGACGGAGGGAAAATCCTGCCCGTAGACTCTCACTCCCACACCGCTCCCACTCCCACACCGCTCCCACTCCCACACTGCTCCCACACCACTCTCACTCCCACACCGCTCTCACTCCCACACCGCTCTCACTCCCACACCGCTCTCACTCCCACACCCCTCCCATACCACTCTCACTCCCAAGTCACTCTCACTCCCACACCACTCTCACTCCCACACCACTCTCACTCCCATACCGCTCTCACTCCCAAACCGCTCTCACTCCCACACCGCTCTCACTCCCACACCGCTCTCACTCCCACATCACTCTCACTCCCACACCGCTCTCACTCCCACATCGCTCTCATTCCCACACCGCTCTTACTCCCACACCGCTCTTACTCCCATACCGCTCTCACTCCCACATCGCTCTCACTTCCACACCGCTCTCACTCCCACACCACTCCCACACCACTCTCACTCCCACACCACTCTTACTCCCACACCGCTCTCACTCCCACATCGCTCTCACTCCCACACCGCTCTCACTCCCACACCGCTCTCACTCCCACACCACTCCCACTCCCACACCACTCTCACTCCCACACCACTCTCAAACTACTCTCACGCTCACACCACTCTCACTCCCACACCACCCTCACACCACTGTCACTCCACCACTCTCACATCACTCTCACCCTCACACCACTCTCACCTTCACACTACTCTCACCCCAAACCACTCTCACTCCCACACCGCTCCCACACCACTCTCACCCGCACACCGCTCTCACTCCCACACCGCTCTCATTCCCACACCACTCTTACTCCCACACTACTCTCACTCCCATACAGAAACACTCTCTCACTCCCACGTACACAAACACTCTTTTTTACCCCCACATACATACACACACACAAACTCTCACTCCATATGGTGGGGAGGTGATGGCGTAGTGATATTGCTGCTGGGCTAGTAATCTAGAAACCCAGGGTAATGCTCCAGAGTCCCAGGTTCAAAACCTGCCACGGCAGATGGTGAAATTTGAATTCAATAAAAGTCTGGATTTAAAAGTCTGATGATGACTATGTAAAAACCCATCTGGTTCACTAATGTCCTTTAGGGAAGGAAATCTGTCGTCCTTACCTGGTCGGCCTACACATGGTTGACTCTGAAATGGCCTAGCAAGCCACTCAGTTGTATCAAAACCATCACAAAGTCACAAAAAAGGAATGAAATGGAACAGACCACGTGGCATCAATGGCAATCCTGTTGACCCTGCAACGTCCTTCTTACTAATATCTGGGGGCTAGTGTCAAAATTGGGAGAGCTGTCTCACAGACTAATCAAGCAACAGCCTGACATAGTCATCATCACCAAATCATACCATACAGATAATGTTCTATACACCACCATCACCATCCCTGCGTATGTCCTGTCCCGCCAGCAGGACAGACCCAGCAGAGGTAGCAGCACAGTGGCATACAGTTCGGAGGGAGTTGCCCTGGGAGTCCTCACCATCGATTCCGGACCACCTGAAGTCTCATGACATCAGGTCAAAGGTGGGCAAGGAAACCTCCTGCTGATTACCATGTGCCTTCCTCTCTCAGCTGATGAATCAATGCTCCTCCATGTTGAACACCACTTGGAGGAAGCGCTCAGGGTGGCAAGGGTGCAGAATGTACTCTGGGTGGGGGACTTCAATATCCAGCACCAAGAGTGGCTTGGAAGCACCACTACTGACTGAGTCCTAAATGACATATCCGCTAGACTGGGTCTGCAGCAGGTGGTGAGGGAACCAACAAGGGGGACAAACATACTTGACCTCATCCTCACTAAACTGCCTGTCACAGATACATTTGTCCATGACAGTGTCAGTAGGAGTGACCACCGCACAGTTATTGTGGGGATGAAGTCCTGCCTTCACACTAAAGATACCTTCCATGGTGTTGTGTGGCACTACCACCGTGCTAAATGGGATAGATTTCGAACAGATCTAGCAACTCAAGACTGGGCATCCATGAGGTGCTGTGGGCCATTAGCAGCAGCAGAATTTTATACCACCGTAATCTGTAACCTCATGACCCGGCATATCCCCCACTCTACCATTACCATCAAACCAGGGGATCAACCTTGGTTCAATGAAGTGTGCAGGAGGGCATGCCAAGAGCAGCACCAGGCATACCTAAAAATGATGTGGCAACCTGGTGAATCTATAACATAGGACTACTTGCATAAGCAGTGAGTGATAGACAGAGCTAAACGATCCCACAACCAACGGATCAGATTTAAGCTCTGCAGTCCTGCCACATCCAGTAGTGAATAGTGGTGGACAATTAAAGAACTCATTGGAGGAGGAGGCTCCACAAATATCCCCATCCTCAATGATGGAGGAGCCCAGCACATCAGTGCAAAAGATAAGGCTGAAGCATTCTCAACAATCTTCAGCCAGAAGTGCTGATTGGATGATCCATCTCAGCCTCCTCCGGAGGTCCCCAGCATCATAGATGCCAGTCTTCAGCTAATTCAATTCACTCCACGTGATATCTAGAAATGGCTGAAGGCACTGGATACTGCAAAGGCTATGGGCCCTGACAATATTCCGGCAATAGTACTGAAGACTTGTGCTGCAGAACTTGCTGAGCCTCTAGCCTGGTTGTTCCAGAACAATACATGTTGTTCTGGCTATGTGGAAAATTGTCCAGGTATGTCCTGTGCACAAAAAGCAGGACAAATCCAACCCAGCCAATTATCACCCCCATCAGTCTACTCTCCATCAATAAAGTAATGGAAGGGGTCATCAACAGTGCTATCAAGCGGCACTTGCTTTGCAATAACCTGCTCACTGACACCCAGTTTGGGTTCCGCCAAAGTCTCTCAGCTCCTGACCTCATTACAGCCTTTGTTCAAGCATGGACAAAAGAGCTGAACAACCGAGGTAAGGTGAGAGTGACTGTCCTTGACATCAAGGCTGTATTTGACCAAGTGTGGCATCAAGGAGCCCTAGCAAAACTGAAGTTGATGGGAATCAGGGGGAAAACTCTCCGCTGGTTGGAGTCATACTTAGCACAAAGCAAGATGGTTGTGGTTGTTGGAAGTCAGTCATCTCAGCTCCAGGATATCACCGCAGGAGTTCCTCAAGGTAGTGTCCTAGGCCCAACCATCTTCAGCTGCTTCATCAATGACTTTCCTTCCATCAAAAGGTCAGAAGTGGGGATGTTCACTGATGATTGCACAATGTTCAGCACCATTCACAACTCCTCAGATACTGAAGCAGTCCATGTCCAAATGCAGCAAGACCTGAACAATATCCAGGCTTGGGCTGACAAGTGGCAAGTAAGATTCATGCCACACAAGTGCCAGGCAATGACCATTTCCAACAAGAGAGAATCCAACCATCACCCCTTGATGTCCAATGGCATTACCATCACTGAATCCCCCACTATCCACAACCTGGGAGTTACCATTGACCAGAAACTGAACTGGGCTAGCCATATAAACACTGTAGCTACAAGAACAGGAATCCTGCAACGAGTAACCCACCTCCTGACTCCCCAAAGCCTGTCCAGCATCTACAATGCACAAGTCAGGATTGTGATGGAATACTCCCTACTTGCCCACACAAGAAGCTTGACACCGTGCAGGATAAAGCAGCCCGCTTGATTGGCACCACATCCACAAACATTCATTCCCTCCACCATTGATGCACAGTAGCAGCAGTGTGTACCAGCTACAAGATGCATTGCAGGAATTCACCAAGGTTCCGTCAACAGCATCTTCCAAACCCACAGCCACTACTATCTAGAAGGACAAGGGCAGCAGATAGATGGGAACACCACCAACTGGAGGTTACTCTCCAAGTCACTCACCATTCTGATTTGGAAATATATCGCCGTTCCTTCACTGTCACTGGGTCAAAATTTTGGAACTCCCTTCCTAACAGCACTTGGATATACCTACACCACATGGACTGCAGCTCAGCACCACCTTCTCAAGGGCAATTAGGGATGGGCAATAAATGCTGGCCCAGCCAGCGAAGCCAAGAACCCATGAATGAATAAAAAAAAAATCACATATTCTCACTCCCAGATGGGCAGACACACACTCTCGCTCCCACACACACACTCCCACACGCACACTCTCTCACTCCCACACACACTTACCCTCTCTCGCTCCCACACACACACAAACACACTCTCTCACTCAGACACACACACAGACTCTCTCACTCACACACACTTGTTCTTTCACTCCCACACATTTGTTCACTCACTCCCACACAACACACTCTCTCACTCCCACACACGTACACACGCACACATACTCTCACTCCCAAACACACACACACACTCTCTCACTCCCACACACACACACACACACACAAACACACTCACTCCCAAACACTCGTTCTCTCACTCTCACACACACACACTCCCTCACTCCCACACAAACACTCTCTTGTTCCCACACACTCAGTCTCTCACTCCCACACATACACACACACTCTCACTCCCACACACACACAAACACACTCTCTCACTCCCCCCCACACACACATACACACACATCCACTCATTCCCACACACTCATTCTCTCACTCCCACAAACTCACTCTCTCACTCCCACACACACACACTCCCCCTCACTCCCATATACTCACCATGGCACTGTCTCCTTCTGGGTCCCGCTGCAACTTTGGCCTGCGCAGGCTCTAGCCCTGCCATATCTTGGCTACCCGGGCTCCAATCCCGCCATACTTTAGGTCCCCCGGGCTCCAGCTTCGCTGATCTTTGGTTCCCTTGGGCCAGGCAGTCCTCAGCACACTCATGGCCACCGGTGTTTGCTGCCCACAGATCAGAGACTGCTTCTCTCCCTTATTTACTGCTAATAGGCTCACTACTGAGCCTATCAGCAGCAAACATGGGAAAGGAGTGGCCTGTAATTGGAGGAACAGCCCCGTATAAAACCCTGAAATACGCTTACCTGCATTTTAAACTTACAAGCCAGTCTTACCGGGTTTTGAACAGCGGCTCCACAGGCTGCATTGAGGTGTTTCGTGGGCTGCAATGCAGCCTGTGGGCCACCAGTTGGACAAGCCTGTGCTAGAGTGTTGTGAGGCAGCGCATCCCCTTCAACTTTCACACTGGAGTAGATTCCTGCCTTTCCTTAGGCTTCTTCCTACAGTCTACTCCTTCAGGATCATGGCTTGACTGCACCTGATCATCCATGGTGTATTGTGTTAGTACCCCAATGTAATGTGCCTGAATGAATGCAGTAAATGCCGCAGCTTAGAAGTCAATTGTGCTGCAGCCATTTACAGTCTTTAAAATGGGGCACTAAATGTCTAACATGGCAGGCGGGTGATTATTCCACACTGGAAGTGCACCCAACTCAATGTTGGTTAGGGAGCCCTGTAGCTCTCCAGGGCACCTGCGTAAAACTGGAGTTTGAACCAATGCATGTAAATCAGGGCCACTGTTTAACCCTTTTGTAAAATGGGCTTGTGGATCACCACGGCATGTACTGCCTCACAGACATTTTGGGAGCAACTTTACCCTCTCACTGATACTTTGGGAGTAATTTCACCCCCTCATTGACACTTTGGGAGTAATTTCACCCTCTCACTGATACTTTGGGAGTAATTTCACCCCTTCATTGACACTTTGGGAGTAATTTCACCCTCTCACTGATACTTTGGGAGTAATTTCACCCTCTCATTGATACTTTGGGAGTAATTTCACCCCTCACTGACACCTTGGGAGTAATTTCACCCTCTCATTGATACTTTGGAGTAATTTCAACCCCTCACTGACACTTTGGGAGTAATTTCACTCCCTCACTAATACTTTGGGAGTAATTTCAGCCTCTCACTGACACTTTGGGAGTAATTTCATCGCCTAGCAGACACTTTGGGAGTAATTTCACTCCCTCACTGACACCTTGGGAGTAATTTCACTCTCTCATTGATACTTTGGAGTAATTTCAACCCCTCACTGACACTTTGGGAGTAATTTCACTCCCTCACTGACACCTTGGGAGTAATTTCACCCTCACATTGATACTTTGGAGTAATTTCAACCCCTCACTGACACTTTGGGAGTAATTTCACTCCCTCACTGATACTTTGGGAGTAATTTCAGCCTCTCACTGATACTTTGAGAGTAATTTCACCCCTCACTGACACCTTGGGAGTAATTTCAGCCTCTCACTGACACTTTGGGAGTAATTTCACCCTCTCACTGACACTTTGGGAGTAATTTTACCCTCTCGCTGACACTTTGGGAGGAATTTCAAACTCTCACTGACACTTTGGGAGTAATTTCACCACCTCACTGCACTTTGGGAGTAATTTCACCGCCTCACTGACACTTTGGGAGTAATTTCACTTCCTCACTGAACTTTGGGAGTAGTTTCATCCCCTTACTGACACTTTGGGAGTAATTTCACCCCCTCACTGACACCTTGGGAGTAATTTTACCCTCTCATTGACACTTTGGGATAATTTCCCCCCCTCACTGACCCTTTGCGAGTTGTTTCACCCTTGTTGCTGACACTGCAGGTAATTCATTCCCACAGACTGCCAGATAAAAGAATCAGATAGGATTATTTTTGAAGAAAAATTCTAAATGGAAGTTTCTTTAAGGTTTCACATGAGATGACTTCCTTAATAATTATGCAGCTGCAGTACAATATTTTAAATCTGAAGACAATTATTAATTTCACCTTTCATTTTCAGTTTCGCTTTGTCAATTGTTTTGCTGCCCTGTTTTACATCTCATTCTACCTCCAGGATCTGGAGCTTCTCAGAAAGGTAGGCATTTCCAAATCTGTCCATCTACTGAGCACCTTTTGTATTTAATTTTAACCATACTTAATACTGCAGGCTGATTGGCTTGTAGGAACAGTCAGTTGGTCAATTGTGATCTATTGGGGGCACCAATGTGATGTCATTGATATCACAACTGGTCTTTTTTGTTCAGACTGAGAAAGCTTTTGATGTAAAAGTCCATATACACTGAAGCCCAGTGACATATTGAGACTAACAACAAACATGAATGCATTTATTTAGAGCAGCAGATAATGGCGATGGATCTCCCTCTGCATCCATGTCATGAAAATATAATGATTCTCATAATATTATTGTGATTTATTGTAAAAGATGGTTAATAATGGGGTCTGTATAGTTTCTCTGTGGCCAGAATTTTCCTGTTGGCATGAGGTGATGGGCCCTGCATACCTGTGTGTAAAATGATGCATGTTGACGTCAGGCGAGCGTCCTGAATTCACTGTGCACCATCGTGATATTTGGGAAGGTGGGCGTGCTATACGTTTGGATGCATGCCTGCCATCAATTAACGTGCGTGATTGGGGTAGCGAATGTGATGTTTGAAGGATTTAAGTGTGAAAGTAACTTATACTTGGCTGAGTGAACAGGAAGACTTCAAAACTCATACCAGCTGCTAGGACAGGAGTAAAAGCCTTGGTCAGGGCTCTACAGTAGAAATCATTTCTGGGGCCTGCAGCTTTCAGGAAGCCTTCCCTTAGCCTGGGAATGGGAGTTGTGCACTCCACTGGAGACACCTCCTCTGAGGAGGAAGGGAGGGCCAGAAGGCAGAGGAGGCCAGGAGTCTACATTCAGCCTCCAGGGGAGCGACCTTTGGGAGGAGAGGCATAGGCACAAGGGGCGCAGGGCCAACAGGTAGTCCAAGGCGGAAGGGGCTGCAGAAGATGCCACTATCCTGCTGCCAGGGTTTACAGGTGGTGAAGCAACTACCTCAATATGTCTGAGGTACAGTGCCGAAGGAGGCTCCATTTTTCAAGGGAGACAGTCACCTACATTTGTCAGATGATAGGCCCTGAGATCTCTGCAAACTGTGTGGGTGGACACCCATGTCAGTGGCTCTAAAGGTCACAGCTGCCCTCAGATTCTATGCCTCCGGCTCTTTCCAGGGGTCGGTGGGTGATCTTTGTGGTGTCTCCCAATCAGCTGTCCACACTTGTGTCAAGCAGGTTACAGACGCTCTGTTCAGGTGTGCATTGACTTTCATTCACTACCGTTGGGACGGGGCCAGCCAGGCAGAACAAGCCAGAGGCTTCACGGCCATTGCTGGCTTCCCCTGCATCCAGGGTACTATAGACAGCACACATGTGGCCAGCGATGCACCAGCAGGTGAGCCCGGTGCCTTCGTCAACAGGAAGGGCTTTCTCTCCATGAACGTGCAGATAGTGTGTGATCACAGGATGCAGATTCAACAAGTCTGTGCAAGGTACCCAGGCAGCTCCCACGACGCTTACATCCTCAGACACTCCCAAGTGCCGGGGCTCTTCAGTACTCCAGCCAGCCTGGATGGATGGCTGCTGGGGGACAAGGGCTATCCCCTTAAAAGGTGACTCATGACACCTCTCCACCATCCAAGAACAGAAGCTGAGCAGCGGTACAATAGGAGCCATGTCTCCAAAAGGGCTGTGGTGGAGAGAGCCATCGGTCTTCTCAAGATGCGCCTCCGATGCCTGGACTGCTAAGGGGCGCATTCCAATACCCCCCAGATCATGTGTCGCTGATAGTGGTTGCATGCTGCACCCTCCACAATTTGGCGCTGGAAAGGGGCGGCACAGTGGATGAGGAAGACGTGGACACAGTTGCTCCGGATGCACACGATGAGTCCAGCAGTGAGTCAGAGGATCAGCACGCACAGGGAAATGCTGAGGGGGTAGACACTGACCCGGTCAACCTCCAGGGAGGCAGGGACACCCAAGAGGATTTAATCCAAAGAACCTTCAGCTAGCCCACCACAGATGGACCTTCAACACACGCCAGGGCTTGAGACCTGAGTGCTAAATCAGCCTGGATAGTAACATTAACTAAGGCCCTTGTTAATAAAGCTCAATGTCAGACAACTCACTCATAATATCATGACTTCCCTTCCACTTACAGAAGTAATGAATCACCCTGAGGCATGGCAACATGTCAAGATTTATTGAGTAAATAAAAGTAAATTCATAAAGCAAAACAAAAACGGTGTTGGACATCACACCAAGTCTTCAACCAAGCACCAGTGAGAAACCCGTGGTGTGCCTACGGTGCCTTAAATTTACACTTATGGGTGCTATAGCTAGGCGCTGTCCCCTCACTGGCACTGGCATCTGAGACAGCCTGCTCACTGTGCTGTCCTGTTGGCCTTGATGACCTTGGCGGGCGTCCTCTGGCCCATGGAGCCTGTGCTGGCCCCACTTGGGAGGGAGTGGCCAGTTCCACAGCTGGTTTCTCCCCAGTCATCGCAGCCTCATCAGATGCCACGGTCACTGGCAGAGGGACAGAGGGGCTGCCGCCCTCATCCAGATCACCCTGAGAGGAGCCCACAGAGACGACAGGCAGCTGCTGCGCCGATGTGAGGTTGCTTCGGACCTCCCTGCTCACTTGGTGCCCAGACCATCTCCCACACTGGCACTGGCCAGCTATGGCCAATGCTGCTGTGAGGGCTTGCAGGTCCGATTGTTCTCCTAGAGGTGCCTCTTCACGAGAGTCGCCACTCTCTCCGTGGAGGATGCATGGCGCTCAGCCAGAGGCTCATTGTATTGGTGATGCTCCACATGGACTCCTCCGGCACAGACACCATGCCATGTATAGTCCCATGTATCTCTGCCAGGTTGTCCTGCATACCCTACTACATTTCCAGTGTTCGCTGCCTCACGGACAACTCCAGAGGCACATCATCAACCACCGTCCAAGCATGTGCCTGGACCCCAGCACTCCTCCAACTGCCGGTGCCCATTTGCACTCTCTGTCTCTGCCTGCACCTCAAGCGATTGTGACGTGCCCTCACCGCTGTGCCCCAGGACACTAGCCGAAGATCTAATTCCCACTGAGGTGCTAGTATCTACGCTAGTGCCTGCCTGGCTGAGATTGTGTGACGCTGGTGAGTGCATTTGCTCAGGAGCTTCAGGTGTGAGAGGTGGACCCTCTGTCTCCTCCTCCTGGCCCCGCTCCGGTGATGCTGAAAGGAAGAAAAAGGACATTTGATTAGTCACAGTGCAGATAATGTCAACTTGCATGCTGCTCCCCCGGATCATTATGCGCTCATCCTTCCATAAGCAATGGTCAACCCATGTTGCTAAATTCAATCATTGAACATTTAGCAGTGCCATGGCTTTTGGGACACACATGGTGACCTGAGTTTTTGCCAAACATACCTCCCTGTGGCACCCCAGCCTCACCACCACTGGTGGACCTGGGGACATGGCACCTCTCCAGATCCGTGGCCTGCTGCTCAAAAGCCGTTATGATGACCAACTGGGCCTGCCCTCCGCCAGTCCACATTCGTTCTGCACAATTGTGTGCAGTCTTTTCCTGAAAAGGAGGGAGGAGCATCGATTAGTCCAGCATGTACGTGAATTCCCATCTCATCCCTGCCAACCGAACCAGAGTGAGACATCGCAGGACTCCAGTTCTTTGTCGCCCCACAGCTGCCGAGCACTCACGCAAAGAAGCCAGGGCTGACCCCCAGCCCCTGTCTTTGGCCAAATGCTGCCTCCTTCACATGTGGCACCACAAGGTGTCACTTTGCTAAGCAAGGAGGCACAAGCATGTGGAGCACAAAGACCAGCAGATAGATTGGTGCCCCACCAACTGGAAGCTCCCCTCCCAGCATTTTAGCACCCTGACTTCGGCATGCTTCACAGTTCCAGCTCTCTGCCTAGGTGCAGATCCTTGACTTTCCACTCCATTCTATACTCTGGGTGTCAGTGTCACACATGCTGCGGAGGCAGAACGCACCCTAGCTCAACTTTCTCAGGGTGAACTGGGCATGGGCAATCTCTGCTGTCACACCCAGCGAGGAGTCCATGCCGTGAAGGAATCAATAATGTTACTGTACTTAGAGTTGGCGGGTGTGTTGGGGTTGGGGTAGTTTGAGGGAAAGGATGACGGCTGCATTAAGTGCCTTGAGGCAACATAGTACCCACCCTTCCCGAGTGCAGGAGATCATTAAACCTTTTGTGGCACTGAGGCCATGTGCACCTCACCACATCGTGGGAGCTAACACTCTCAGCCACTTCATCCCACACATGTTTGGTCAGGTGGGAGGGCCTTTGCCTCCTATCTCTTGGAAGAAGGACCTCCCGCCGCGCTGCCACCTCCTCCAGGAGGGCTGCTAGGCACTCAGGGAAATGAGGGGCACACTGCCCCATTGGTCTGTTCTCCAGCCTGGCTTGCTCCGATGGCCTACCCTTCGGCCTGGCCTGCTCCGAAGGTCTACCCTCCAGACTTGCGTCACCAACATTGCCCCTCTTCAGAGCCCTTTGCCTAGCCATTGCGAGAAGCCTTTCCAAGGCTGTCAGGCCTTCCTTTATACTGGCCGCCGGGTCGCCATTGGACCCGGTGGGCTGAGCGCGCCCGCCACCACCTGTCAACTCCCGCTATGCACTGGAGCCATGAAGTATGCTGGGTGGGCCTTAATTGGCCCACACGTGTAAAATGTGATCACGGGTAGCGATCGGGTCTGCGCCCGCCTGTGTCCACTCCCGACTGGCCGCCTGACATGGGGAAAATCCTCCCCCATGTGTATTTTTGGGATTTAAATGAATTGGAGACAGCTGGTCAGGCAGCTTTGAGTTATCAAAAAGAAGCTAGGTTTGAAATGTTAAATACATAAACATGGCTGAAGTTTTAGAATGTGAGGTGTAAGGAAAATTTGCATTTTTAGATAAACCAGGTTAGTTTAAGTTTCAAAGAGATGGTAAGATGCTAAACCTAGCCAGAAGAAGCTAAGCCAAACAGTGCATTTATTTTTCCCATTGGTTACTGATAAAATTAGTGCTATGAAAAGATTTATATTATTAGAAAAGTAAAGTTCCAAAGACATATCGGAACAATGAAATTTGCATTAAAAAGGGAGAGACATGTATAAAGTGGATGAGGAGAAGGTATTCTAAGATCTAACACAAGTGTGAAAAGCCTCCAGCCTTTGTGCATCAAGTTGCTGTCTACAGGAACCGAAGCTAAGAAAACTCACTTTGAATCCCACTGTCCAGGGTATTGTGTTGCTTTGCCTGTGTCTGTTTAAATCTATCTTTTTTTTACTGTTGCCTAACGGAGGTGTAACTGGGAGCCAGATTAATTATGGGTTTTAGGAGTTATTATAATACTAATTTGTGGACCTATGTATGTGCTTGAAATCTTTTCTTTTGTTAATAAATGTTTAATTTAGTTTTCTAAAACCCTCTGAAGTCCTAGTAGTTTTATTATTTCTGAATTCAGGGCACACATCTCAAACTAAAATACAAATTGCAAAATAGTTGTGACCGCGTGATCAAGTTTCTCTCGTGGATTTGATCTGCCTGGCACATATCATCTGTCACGTCATAACAATCCATTAAATCACTGGAATTATTTTTGAATGTCAAGTGGAAATCTGTGACCGAGTTACAATTAGTATTTCTTGTAACTCATGTTTTTGAGTTGATGTGTTCTGTGGAGACACCCACCGTAAAAATAAAATAAATCAAATTTAAGAAAGGAAGGAAAGGCAGGATGAGAATATTGAAAAGGCATAAATTGCCATGTGTATGCAGGCACACTTTTGACAGACATCACCAGCAAAGCAGAAGTGTTCAGCTTGCAATCATTGTATAAACTCTAAATTCTGGATTCCCTGAAGCCTGGTGAGGCCATATAAGTGATTATATTATCAAGTATATCCCACTCCTCCCTGATCTAGATTTTGAAGAGCCTCTACACTCCCCCACCACTACCACCACCACCACCACTTACTGTTAATTTTAGAAGATGAATGCTCAACTGGCTTCTGTGACATTCCAACTGTCCATTGGCTTAACCCCATTTATCAAAACGGGCTAATGGCTTCACTAAAATAACAGATCAAGGAATATCTTACAAATGCATTGCTCATTGACTATGATCACTGATCTTTATTAATCTTTAGACCTATAACTTTTAAAAGAAAGCTTTCAATTTTTAGGTCTCATTGTTGTTCCTTGCACCCTAGGAACTTGCATCACTGCTCGTTCTGACTCAGATCATCAATCAGCTCATAGAGACACTAGTGCCGTATCTCCACAAGACATTTATTGGAAAAGGGGCAGGTCTGAAGAAAGCCACAATGGAAAATGCACCAGACATCGACAAAATAAAATTGCAGGGTCAGATGCCACCATTTCCTGTAAGTAGTATCATACTCATTATTGTTCTTGGCCTTGTTCTACTCCAATATTTAGAACTATCTCCTCTCAGGATAAATGCTTTTAGAAGAATGTCTGTGATGTTTTTACATTTGAGCTGCGACAGAACTCAGTCTGCCTGGGATTCTGTTGAGGTATATAAAGTGTATGGGAGGAAGATTCAGGAGATCTGATTTTTTTTATCCCTTGACTGTTCTAGACACCTAACTGGTAAGAAAATTGTGAATGAAAAACAAAACATACTCATGGGGCAGAATTTTCTGGATGATGTGCAGGCGGCAGGCCCCGCACATCAGCGCTTAAAATGGTGTGCACTGACATCGGGCAAGCATCCCGATGTCGCCGAGTGCCATTGTGATGTTTAGCTGGGCAGGCGCGAAATGAAGCGTGACACGCGCCCGCCATTAATTAAAGTGCTTGTTAAGGCCCTTAACTCGGCAGTCAACACCGATTTTGAGGGGCCCGGGTGGTCTTCGGCTCGGCGCACGGCCGCAACAGGCAGGCGGGTAAGAGACTTTTTAACAAAGCTCATCCACAGGCGGGATATGTAGGCTCAGTGGGATTGTCAATGTTTTTTGTGAAGTATTTATTGCAGCAAGTGTTTTAAACTTGCCTGTGTGATCTGTAGCTGTTCAGATTGAATTCCAGCAGCTTTTTCTGTACTTTGAAGCTTCAGCTCAGCACTCTGTAGACAGTAATCTTTATCGGGACTGCAGCTTTCCAGAGGCCTCCATTTAGCCTGAGTTCTGACATCTCCACTGGAGGCAGCTCCTCTGAGGATGAAGGGAGGACTAGAATAAGGAGGAGGCCAAGATTGGACAATCGGCCAGAGGAGCCACCTATAGGAGGCCAGGCGCAGGTACAAGGGGAGCAGGGCCAAGAGGCAGTCCAAGGTGAAAGGGGCTGCAGAAGACGCCACTATCCTGCTGCCAGGGTACACTAGTGGCGGAGCAGCTACCTCAATATGAATGAGGTGCGGTGCCGAAGGAGGCTCCGACTGTCAAGGGAAACAGTCAACTACATCTGTCAGGTGATTGGCCCTGAGTTATCTCCTAACTGTGTGGGCGGACACCCCATGCCAGCGGCTCTGAAGCTCACAGTTGCCCTCTACTTCTATGCAACTGGCTCCTTCCAGGGTTCAGTGGATGATCTTTGCAGTGTCTCCCAATCAGCTGTCCACATTTGTGTCAAGCAGGTTACAGACGCATTGTTCAGATATGCATTGACCTTTATCCATTTTCGCTCTGACCAGGCAAGTCAGGCACAGCGAGCCAGAGGTTTTGCGGCCATTGCTGGCTTCCCCCGCGTCCAAGGTGCTATAGACTGCACATGTGGCCAGCAAGGCACCAACAGGTCAGCCCAGCGGCTTCGTCAACAGGAAGGGCTTTCAGTCCATGAACATGCAGATAGTGTGTGATCACTGTAAGTTTGTGCAAGGTACCCAGGCAGCTCCTACGACGCTTACATCCTCAGGGACTCCCAGGTGCCAGGGCTCTTCAGTGCTCCAGCTCAGCTGGATGGGTGGCTGGTGGGTGACAAGGGCTATCCCCGCAGAAGGTGGCTCATGACGCCTCTCTGTTTTCCAAGAACAGAAACTGAGGTTACAATAGGAGCCATGGCTCCACAAGGGCTGTGTTGGAGAGAACCATCAGTCTTTTCAAGATGGGCTTCCGATGACTGGATCGCTCAGGGGGCGCACTCCAGAACCCCCTAGATCGCGTCTCTCTGATCGTGGTAGTCTGCTGCACAATCTTGCTCTGGAAAGGGGGGATGCAATTGATGATGAAGACCTTAACACAATGGATGCGGCTGCACATAATGAATCCAGCAGTGGTTCAGGGGATGAGGAAGCACAGGGCGATGATGAGGGGCAGCACGCCAACCCGTAACTACAGCAAGGAGGCAGGGACATCCGGGAGACTTTAATCCAACGACCCTTCAGGTAGCTGCACACAAATGGATCTGCAGGACCAGCATTGCCTGACACATCCATATGCGGTACTTAAGTGCTACATCTTCCACCTCATCAGCTGCAACTAAGGGCTTAGTACATAAACCTCAATGTCCACTCAAACACATGATATATCTGTGAAACAGACAAATGCAGCACAAAGGAGACACCCTCGGCCATGGTCACAAATTTGGTGCCACCAAAAACAAAACAAAACGTTGCTCCGACGTTCAAAAAAATAAATTCCCTAATCTCGGGGGAACAGAAAAGCACCAGTGAGAAACTCGTGGTGTGCCTATCGTGCCTTATGCTTACATTTGCGGGTGCCTCGTCTTGCTGTCGCCCCATTACTCGGAGTGGCTCGTGAGACAGCCTGCTGACTCTGCTGTCCTGTTGGCCTCGATGACCTTGGCGGACGTCCTCTGGCCCGTGGAACCTGTGCTGGCCCCGCCAGGGAGGGAGTGGCCAGTTTCTGAACTGGCACCTCCCCAGTTGTCGCAGCCTCAACAGATGCAACGGTCACTGGCAGAAGGGTGGAGGAGCTGCTGCCCTCATCCAGAGCGCCCTGAGAGGAGCTCGCAGCAATGACAGGCAGCTGCTGCGCGGACGTGAGGTCATATTGGACCTCCCTGCTCACCGCAGATGGATGGGCACCGAGCTGGGACACTTGGTGCCCAGAACACCTCCCAAATTGCCAATGATCACCTGTGGCCATTAGTGCTGTGAGGGCTTGCAGGTCTGAGAGTAACCCAGTCAGATGCTGATCAATCTGTTGGAAGCCCCTCTCCATGAGAGTCGCCAATCTCTCAATGCAGGAAGCCTGATGCTCTGTCTTGAGGTTCATGCCATCACTGACACTCTGCCTGGACTCTTCCACCACAGAGACCAAGTGAAGCACACTCTCATGCAACCCTGCCAGGTGGTCCCGCGCACCCGGCCGCTTGTTCTGCAGCTGCTGCATGGCAGATCATCACCGCCCGTCTCAGCATGTGCCTGGGTCCCTGCAGTCCTCCGTATGCTGGCGCCATTGACACTCTCTGTCCGTCTCATCTCCTCCAGCGATTGTGAAGTGCCTTCTCCACTGTGCCCCTGGACACGAGCCGATGTTACATTCCCCACTGATGTGGTAGTCGCTGCGCTGCGCTGACTCGCTGAAATGATCTGACGCTCGTGCCAATTGACGCCCTTCAGGTGTAGAAGGGGGGGCTCTGGAGGTCTTCTTGGCGGCCATGCGGTGGTGATGCTGAAATTAACAAGGACAGTGGATCAGTTAGCGTTTAGTCAGTAACACAATTCATCCCTTTTCCCCCCAGACACTCAACCTTCAAGAACCTAAGGAGACGAACATTGGTGGTGTGTAACTAGTTAAGAGGAGACCCAAACATTACAGGCAGATACAGACAGGCTGGTCAGACGGCCTAAGGAATGCCACATGGAATGTTATGTGGATAAGTGTGAGGTTAAGCACTTGGGCAAGACAAACAAGGTACGGGAATACAGGATAAATGGTAGGACCGTTGAAAGTAAGGATGATTACAGGGACCTTGCTTGGCAGACCCATTAAGGTAGCAGAACAGGAACGTAAGGCGTTTAACAAGGTAAAAGCCAGATTTGCCTTTATTAGCCGAGGAATAGAATGTAGGAAAAGGGAGGTCATGTTGCAAGTGCAGAAAACGCTGTAGAGGCCATAGCTACACTTCTGCGTTCAGTTGTGACCTGCGCTTCATGGGAGGGATGGCATTGGAGTGGGGAGAGTGCAGAGGTTCCTGACCAGGATGCATGCTGGCCTGGAGAGTTGGAATTATGAAGAAACATTGCATACACTTGTGACATTTGCTGTGGAGCACAGGAGATTGACAGATCACATTACTGATCTTCATACTGTTATGAGGGGCATAGACTGGGTGGACAGAAAGCAACATTTCTCCTTGGCAGAGGGATGACTAACATGGTGGCAGTTATTTAAGTTGAGTGCCATGAGGTTGACAGGTGAGGTGCTGAGGACCTTTTGGACAGAGTAATGTGGGATGTACTGGCTGAAAGGGTGGTGGAGGTACAAACCCTCCTAAGATGTAATAAGTACTTGGATGTGCAGCAGTGATGCCAAGGCATGTTAGGCCATGAGGATAGTGGTCAGAAATGGGGTAAGGTGACTTTGGAAGGTGCTGGAGATGTGCATCCTCAAGGGGCTGAGGGACCTTTGTGTATGACCCACACGTCTGACTGTATCAGTCTGTGAATGAGCAGTGTTGCTGCATTGATGATTGCAGCAATCATCAGTGCTTTGGATAGTGGGAAGACAGAGTGGATGGGACTGTAGGCCTCAAATACCTGGCTGCTGCACCCCAGACTCACCGACACCTGCCAACCTGGCCGCTTGACTTCTTCCTAGCTCCATGGCCTGTTCTTCAAAGTGGGTCACTGTGTGCAGCATGGCCTAGCCACCACCAGTGCGTAAACGCTCATGGGTGTTGTGTTCAGTTTTGGCCTGCAGAACAGAGAACACCATTTATTGGGGCTGATCGCTAATGTACTCTGCACACACACGCCGCACCCCAACCACAGTGGCCCACCTGAGGCCTCCAGTGGCTCCTGTCCACACTACTGGTGATCAGTCACCAGAAGATAGTACGGCTGCTCCCAACCCCCTCCCCCAACGGCCACCTTGGACACATTCGGCGTCCATCACTTTCAATATCACATGGGTCTTAGTGCCCATGGTAAGGAGGCGCAACTAGGTGCGGCGCCGAGGCCAGCAGATGGCTCTTGGCCACGACACCTTGAGGCTCCCCTTCCACCATCTCATCACCATCAATAAGACCTGTGTTGGAGTTCTGAGTATGTGTCTAGCTGCCTATCCTGCAGGTTGCCCCCAGACTACTCAAACGCGACAAACACCAACATATGCTGCAGGGAAAACCCATCTTCTCATCAACCACTAAGTCTGATGTAAGCATGGTCACTATCTGTTTGCCCACCCAGCGTGCACCAAATGCCCAATGCAGTAACGACACTAAGACATGGTGGGGGGGGGGGGGTTGGTTGGGGGGCTGCTCAGAGGCTAAGGCTACCTGCTGGGTTAAATGGCCAAGGCCAACATGGTACTCTCTCTTCCAGAGCGCAACAAATCATTGAAGCGCTTGTGGCACTGGGTCCCTGTGCGACGGACAGCATCTAGGGAGCTGACAACCTCCGCCACCTCCTGCTAGGCCGCTTTGTGACATGGGGGGCCCTCCTCCTCCCATCCTTGGGAAACAGGACCTCTTGCCGTGCTGCCACCTCCTCAAGAAGGGCAACAAGGCAGGCATCAGAGAAGTGAGGGGCACCCCCTGCTGGCCTACCCTGCAGCCTGCCCTCGTCCTCTGGCCTGCGCTCCTCCTCTGGCCTTCCATCTACCGGAGCCTGCTTTGCAGACCCCCTGCACCTGTGGCTGGCCATGGTGATCAGCCTAAAGGAGGCTGCCTGGCCTTTCTTTATAGAGACTGCTGGTTCCCCATTGGAACTGACGGTCTGTACACGCCTGCTGCAATTTTAAAAATCCCGCTTTCCATGGGAGTGTGAAATGCGCCTGCACAAAATGGCAGCATGGCCCGGTTCGCTGGTGGCAATCAGCTCTGCGCCCACCCGCGATTGGGTCAGCCCCTCCCGCCCGACGAACGGAAAATTCAGCCCATGATGTTTTATTGTACTCACTCACTTTTCCAGGACTGCTTCATCCAATTCAGGGTCTCAGGGAGTCTATATTTGGTAAATATTTAAAAGTAGTGAAGTTAAAGAAAGATGCTTTCTTTACATTTGAACTATGTTACTGGGTGGGCTGTGGACTGGTCATATAGGGACATCACTGGCTTTCTCTCTAGTGCTGTGTGATCCCTATTTCAAGACATTCAAACCAAAATAATTCAATACTTGATCTTTGAGATGCCTTGGTTCTTTCTGGATGCAATTTAACTTCATCTGCTACTTTTCTCCACATGAGGGCAATGTTGCTTCATTGACCCTGACAGCACTGAGCCCTGCCATGCTCGTGATTTGATTTTCACTTTTATTTCTATCCTCGTTTTCCTCTGTCCACACTTTGAATGAGGTACTAGCATAACTCTCACATGGCATTTCTGACCATGAATTGGAGGTTGTAGCATTACCAGAGATATTGGGGCCAAAAACAAAAATACCTGGAAAAACTCAGCAGGTCTGGCAGCATCTGTGGAAGGGAGCACAGTTAAGATTTCGAGTCCCCATGACTCTTCAACAGAACTAAGGAAAAATAGAAAAGGGGTGAAATATAAGCTGGTTTAAGGGGGGGGTGGTGGTGGTGGTGGTTGGGAGAAGAGAGCTGGATAGAGGGCCAGTGATAGGTGGAGATAACCAAAACATGTCATAGACAAAAGGACAAAGAGGTGCTGAAGGTGGTGATATTATCTAAGGAGTGTGCTAATTAAGGGTAGAAAGCAGGACAAGCAAAGTACAGATAGCCCTGGTGGGGGTGGAGTGGGGCGAAGGAATCGGAAAAGGCTAAAAGTTAGAGATAAAACAATGGATGGAAATACATTTAAAAGTAATGCAAATAGGTGGAAAAAGAAAAATCTATATAAATTATTGGAAAAAACAAAAAGGAGGGGGAAAAATCAGAAAGGGGGTGGGGATGGAGGAGAGGGTTCATGATCTAAAATTGTTGAACCCAATATTCAGTCCGGAAGGCTGTAAAGTGCCTAGTCGGAAGATGAGGTGCTGTTCCTCCAGTTTGTGTTGAGCTTCACTGGAACAATGCAGCAGGCCAAGGACGGACATGTGGGCATGAGAGCAGGGTGGAGTGTTGAAATGGCAAGCGACAGGGAGGTCTGGGTAATGCTTGCGGACAGATCGTAGGTGTTCTGCAAAGTGATCACCCAATCTGCGTTTTGTCTCTCCAATGTGGAGGAAACCACATTGGGAGCAACAAATTAATTAGCATATTCCTTTAGATAATATCACCACCTTCAACACCTCTTTGTCCTTTTGTCTGTGACATCATTTGGTTATCTCTACCTATCACTGGCCCTCTATCCAGCTCTCTTGTCCTAATCCCCACCCCGTGAAACCAGCCTATATTTCACCCCTTTTGTATTTTTCCTGTTGAAGAGTCATGGGGACTCGAAATGTTAACTCTGCTCCCTTCCACAGATGCTGCCAGACCTGCTGAGTTTTTCCAGGTATTTTTGTTTTTGTTTTCGATTTCCAGCATCTGCAGTTTTTTGCTTTTATATTGGGGGCCACATTGGGATCTGGGAGCAAGGAGGCCTTGTCCCCTAGCAGTCCTGGGAAAGCGTTCAGATTTATGAACTGGCTGGCGTGAAATAGTTCGAACTGCAGCATTACCCGCCAGTCAAACTCAGTCAACTCTACTCTGAATTTTATCAGTTCTCAGTCAGGTTGGGGAAATGAAGTACCTTGTGAAAAGGAGCCATTTCATCTCATTGGGACCGGAAAAACATTGCTTTTTTTCTGACGTGCTGCGTATCTCTTATATTTTTGAAATGGTTCCCTAGTGGTGATTCCTGTTTTTTTGGCCTCTCTGATTTGCCCCTTGATTTGATAGGCGCCGTTCTTTGTGCCACATGTCCAAACATCATATAGTCTGGAAGCCTGTGGCTGGGAAACATCTCAGTGGGAGCATGTTCCTTAGTAGAATGATTCCAAAAGCCTTAAAAGGGATAACTGGGCAGCCTGGACTGTACCGTGCAAATCATTGTGTTAATGGTTTTACTGTAGTGTAACTCAGCACCACCATAGGGCTTCTTTTAATTGACTCTGCAATATTGTAGAAAATAATTTGAGACGGGGCTAGGAGGAATAAACAATTCCTTCTTCAAAAGGGCCAGGTTGAACATGAAGAATTCCCCAAAACTGTTTGATTGACAAAGAGGGAACTCTAAATCAAATGGATGCTGGGCACATTTTCCTCCCCTTCCTTGAGACAGGCCAATTTCAAGGTCACAACCTGAATGAGATCTGGCACAGTTCACCACACTGATGTGGAGTGGGTGTCATGCCTTTGAATCTTCTAATCAGCGAACTGTTACTGTAATACTTGTACTAGAGGCCTGCTGAAAATCCTCCCGCAATCATTGTCATTTTTTTTGTCTGCCTAGGGAATGTTTGATGAGTACATGGAGCTGTTTGTTCAGTTCGGTTACATCAGCCTTTTCTCCTGCATTTACCCTTTGACAGCAATGCTGATTGTTGTGAACAACATCATGGAAATCCGAGTGGATGGCCTGAAGCTTTGTCATCTCTTTAGGAAACCATTCAACTCTCCAGCAGCAAATATAGGAGTGTGGCAGGTGAGAAAGTGTATTGATCAGACTGTCCCTAGAAGCACGATGGGTACAGTTTTAATTGAACAGTCATTGCTTTTCTCATAGAAGGTATCTTTATGTGGTGAGTAAAAAGACCTTTGCCACTTTGTGCAAAAAACATGAAGAAGAACCTACGAATGAGATATCTGATAAGCTGTTATTTTGGTGATGTTAGTTGAAGGATATTGGTCTAGGACACCAAGGAGAACAACCCTCTTTTTCTTTGAATAGCGCCTTGAGATATTTTATATCCATCTGAGATGGAAGATGGTTTAATGTCTCCCCTGAAATACAGCATTTCTGAGATTAGCATGTTCACTCAATTTCAGCCTAGGGATACCTGATGTCCTAGTGAATCTGTGTGTTTGCTTTGCCTGCTCGTCTCTGGTGTTATGATCACATGAGGAGGGATAAAAAAATGACTCCCCTAGTTTACCACTCCAGGCCTGACCGTAACAAAGTTTTTTCTGGGAATTTAGCGAGGATGAAAGTATTTACTCAATGTCTGTGCTTAACCATTTACAAGCTGGTTGCAAAGAAACTAGTCTGGTAGAATTCTTTGAGTTAAAACAAAAAAGGGTTCGCTTTTATTGAGTTGAAAACCTGCCCAGCTAAAGATATAAAAATGGTTAAAAATGTAAACCCACGTCGGACCTTCACAACACACACCCACACAAGCATGCAGAATTACAAGATATATAGTAGGAAGTTGTTTTCTTGGTCAAAGTAAAGTTCAATGCTAAAAGGTAAGAAAATAAGAGTTCACTGTTTATGAGTCCTTTGCTGGTATCTGTGGCTGCGGCAGATTTTTCTCCAAGGTGATCTTGAAATTCCAGGAGTTGAAGCTTATGTGAAACTGCAATTGCTGGAGACAATTTATTTTTACATTGTAATCTGTCTTTTCCAGCAGTTGATGATTTTTGCACCTGAGTTCCTTTCAATGGAAATTCATTATCTCTATGCTAGATTTTTAAACTGTAACAGAGATAGGGTCTTAACTTGGTAGAGAAGAGGAGAGGGGGAATATTACTGCCCCATAGGCATGGTCTTCCAGACTACTGTTTTAGCAGCTTGCATGCTATATTAAAAGAGATTTCAAAAATGGTTACTCCAGTCCCATGACTCTCCCCCCATAATGATTTCAGAAGGTAATTGCTTAGCTGATGTCTGAACCAACTGTGGCTATTGTGCTATGGCCTATAATGTCCCAGCCATTAGCTTCTGAATGATTCACTATCCATCTTGCTGAGATAGGAAAAACACCTTTCCATATAGCTATTGTCCTGGTAGACATTCTGTCTCCGCTTGAGAGGCAGCCTTATAGAAACGCAAATGTGCGATCAGTACAGTTTCAGTAAATCTTTCTGAAGTAGTTCTTGGTATGAAGTGACTTGTGGCAATCATCTTAAGCCAGTGTCTTTGCTTGCTTTTTAAAAGTCCATTTTAAACAGTTCAACATATGTTTAATCAGCCAGTGAAATTAAAGATTAATGTCACTCATACATGTGTCACATCATCACGACAATGACAAGAGGTTGAAATGTATTTGCTCTCATTGAATAGTGAGCCTCACAAAGCAATGGATGTCAACTGTAAGATGTTGCAAATAACTCCAGTTCCAGCCAGGAAGGAGCCAGACACATTAAAATTGACCACCATGGTCACCTTCACAGCCACTGGCAATGTCATCCTTGCCCTGATCTGCAGGTTGCAGTTGTGGCTACAGCAGGTGGTAAATTTCAGTGAGGACGTCCTTACTGACGAGCAGATGTCTCACACACTGCTCCTTGCTGAGGCTCTGATAGAACTGCTCACTGAACACCCTCAGTGGATATGCACCCCTGCTGAGAACCCTTCTCCCCTCCTCCTCATCCAGCCATTTGTCCTGCTCTGTGTGACCTTTGTTCATTCTACCAGTCACGTGGTATTCCAAGTGAAATGCCCAGTAGTGTTTCCAAGTCTGGAAGCAACTGCTTTGCACAGCAGCTTTGAAGTCAAGAAAAAGTCCTTCAGCATCTGCCAGACTTTTGCAACTTGAAGCATCTACAGAAAGCACTGAACACTTGTGGAATTGTAACATCAGCTAGGAGAAATTAACTTGTAAATAGTTGATCATCCTTCTTTCTGCTGAATGCACATTCAACTGTGCTGGACTAAGACGGTGTATCGGCTGGTGTGGTGCTCCAAAATGGCACCACTGGCATCAAATCATCATTGCACACTGATTGACATTATAATCTGCCTGCTCTGCAAACTTGCAGCGGACGTTCATTGTAAGCATGTGCTAACAACCTCACCAATATAGCATCTACTATGGTTTGCCTCACAAGTGTGCGTGCATGTTGCCAATGCTACTTTGAAGTTCTAAGGGCACTTGTGATGTCCAAAACGTGGATGTTACCAAGCCTAATTTTCTCATCTATGATCTATTGAGACTGCAGCTAAAACACCTGTGCAGTGGACCAGGCAGCGTAGTTGGTTTAATGTACTTACATATGGCTTGGTTACCCTTGGTTGTCAGGGAAACATTTCACAAAGCTTTACCACATTAAAGCTAATCTGTGGGGTTAGTTAGCTTCCTTTCAGAGGATCGATTAGATTCAATTAAGGTCTATAATCAGGTCAACTTTTGACCTTTTCTTCATTGTTTTTTTTTGTTCTTAGAAAATTGACATCAGAAGCAGTTGTTCACAAATCTGTGACTAAATTAGGACCACAGAGTGGAACACTTTCAATTGGCTCTAGTGGAGTTCCAATCTTTTTTCCAAACCAATCGTTTCTCTCCAACCAGAATCTATTCTCCAATATCCTGGAAGTAGCTGCATATGAGGAATTCAATTTGGATTGTACTCTCTGTCAATAGAGGAGTACAGTATATAAGTTCGGTTTAAGCAGTTCCGTTAATTATCAAAGTAATTGGTTACAAGAAGATAAAAGGCACTTATAGCAAGCTAACATCTCTGTGTTTGTTTCCAAAGAGTTCCTATTTTGCTTTTAAAAACCAGTGAGCAGGTACTTACTCCATCATTTGTGGCTGGCGTAACAAAAACTTGTGTCAAACTCTTTTAACAGCACACAGGTCTCTCACTATATCCTCTTCTTCCACAGACTGCGTTTGAGCTGATAGGATTCTTGTCAGTCATCACCAACTGTTTTCTAATTAGCATGTCCCCTCAAGTAGAAGAGTACTGCACAGAAAATAATATAACACCTAAGAATGTGTTGATTTGGACAGTAGGAGTGGAGGTAAGTGAATGTTCTTAGTGTTCACTCCTCTGTAGTTTGCAAGACTCAATGACAAATGACAGTGGACACATGCACAGCACAACATCAGCTATGGCAAGGAGAGGAATACAATGGTTTCGTGTGTAATAGAGTTATGTATTGAATGTATTTTCCAAAACTTCATTCTGGTTTATTTGTTGGTTTTATAATTGGCACTCAAAGGGCGCATACAGTTCCTATTGTTTATAATGGGTGCATTGGTGCCAACATGATTTGCCCACTATGCAGAGTGGCTGACATAACTAAAACATTTTTTAAAACACACTTTAAAGATGTGAGTGAATAAAAGGTAAAGAAATTATATAAAGAGTAACACCTACACTGTGTGAAAGGACCATCCTCCAAATTGTTATGAAAAATGGCCCTTCTGTCCATCTTCAGGTACCTCAGGGCTGAAATCCTGAATCTGGCAGGCAACATAAGGCAGGGACTAAGAGAAGTCACACAGCTCACCATCCACAATGACGAGGAGCTGAGCAAGGCAGCAACAAGGACCTGCCAGCAGTGGCAATGGCATGGGATGTGGAGGGAAGTGGGTGACTAAAGGTGGCGGACTGACTAAGTCACGAAAACAGGGTGCAAAGAGCTGCTTGAACTGCCTGAAATATTTGGTCCACTTAATACGTTATAAACAATGCTGCATTAATTGATGCCTACAGAAATGACAAATGGTCAGCACCATTTTCCGAATCTAGGAAGTTGTCCAGGATAAGCTCAGGTAGTGTAAGCGATAGAAACTGTACTCATCTATTCTTTATATATGCCTTTCATCAAGCCTGTGTCTGTCACAGTACAGACAACACTGGGGAGATTTTGTCTTCACCAGAGCAGATCCACAGCCCCTTTATAGAACCAATTCAATTCTTATTTCATTCAAACAAACATAATGAAAACCAGGTAGCTTCTATAACGGATAAGTGGTCGACTCGTTCTGATTGCCTTACAGGTGGTGAATTCGAAAGTCGAAGCCACAACTTTGTTACATGTGCAAAACCATCTTGGCAATAGAAAACAAGTCAGATTTTCAAATTCCTTGAAGAACGAGACTGTGGGAGTGGAACATTCACCTTTGATGCACTCACCATTAATAAAATGTGAAAAGAACACATGTTCACACACTTCTAGTGTCACACTTCAGGATTTTATTGGGGCATTGAACTGTAAACAACCATACTGTTAGATATTAGCGAAGTTGAAGCTAAGGATCCATTCCGCTAATCCTACAAGCTGAGTATGAGCTCCCAAAGACTACCTTCTTTTCCTCAGTGTAGTACCAGTTATTGGGGGTGTACCCTTCAATCTATATCAGCTGAGAGATCAAGTGATATCAAGCACCTACACATGCCTAAGGAACATAATAGTCTTCTCCTCTCCTTCCACTCTGACTAATCAGACTGCTAATGCTGACAGAGGAAGTAGACTGAACTGAAACAATAAGAAACCTGGACATAACATGAGAGGTTGTGAGGATGGCCTCTCCTTGCAGTGCAACTGGGTCTAAGATTGAGTTCAATGCTTGGAAACTATTTGTCTGTCATGATGTTATGTGATAACGCCTATACCCAACATCAGTTTTATGCTGCAAATCTATATTGTTTTACCATTTTTCTCTCCATTCATCCTCCTTTCTCAATTGCCCACATCAAGGTGAGGGATCAGTGCTGGCAAATGGAATGCTCTTCCATGTTGGACACTCATTGCTAAGATCAGGCATGCTCTGTGCAATCATAGCACAGCTTGGCACAGAGTGAAACTTCCTATACCCTGCGCCAACAAGGTGCCTTTATGGCAGCCTTTTTTTTTCTATTTGTTCATGGGATGTGGGCACTGCTGGCTTGGCCAATGTTTATTGCCTATCCCCACTGGCCCTTGTTCAAAGGGCATTTAAGAGTCAACCACATTGCTGTGGGTCTGGAGTCACATGTAGTCCAGACCAGATAAAGACAGCAGATTTCCTTCCCTAATGGACATTAGTGAACCAGATTGGTTTTTATGACAATCAGCAATGGTCTCACGGTCATCATTAGACTGTTAATTCCAGATTTTTATTGCCACGGTGGGATTTGAACCCAAGACCCCAGAGCATTACTCCTGGGTTTCTGGATTACTGATCTAGTGCCAATACCACTACACCATCACCTCCATCTGTCATGTCAGATGCACTTAAAGCCACTCAGAGTTAGGCTGCCAATTTACTGTGTCAGCACACTTTAAAAATAATTATTTGCTCAGGGAATGTGGACGTCACTAGCGAGGCCAGCATATATTGCCCGTCCCTACTTGCCCACAATGAGGTGGTTCTGAGCTGCCTTTTTGAACCGCTGGAGTCCCTGTGGTGTAGGTACACCCACAGTGCTGTTAGGGAGGCAGTTCCAGGATTTTGACTCAGTGAAAGTGAAGGAATGATAATATAATTCTAAGTCAGGACGGTGTGTGGCCAAGCATCTGTTGCCCTCCTCCTTCTAGATGGTAGAGCTCACACTTCTGGAAGGTGCTGACAAAGGAACCTTGGTGAGTTGCTGCAGTGCATCTTGTAGATGGTATACACTGATGCCATTGTGTGTTGGTGGTGAAGGGACTGAATGTTTAAGGTGGTGAATAGGGTGACAATCAAGTGGGCTGCTTTGTTTTGGATGGTGTCAAGCTTGTTGAGTATTGTTAGAACTGCACTCATCCAGGAAAGTGGGGAGTATTCCATCACACTCCTGACTTGTGCCTTGTAGATGGACAGGCTTTGGGGAGTCAGACAGTGAGTTACCCTCCACAGGATCCTCAGCCTCTGACCTGTTCTTGTAGCCACAGTATTTATATGGCTAGTCCAGTTCAGTTTCTGGTCAATGGTAACCCCCAGAATGTTGATAGTAATTCTAAATGATTCTAAATGCTAAATTCTAAGCAGTTTTGGCTATGTGCTTGTTCTTATAATGAACAGGGTGGAAACTGCCCAGGACCCCTACAGCTGGACAAAGAGAAAACTTTTCCCCATCATCTGGGATAGATTGAAGAGAAATGACAGTATTCCCATCTCTTTTCTCTATTATCCACTCCCCAGGATTCTTAGTTATTCTATTTTGTCCATGCTCTTTCCCCCCATCTCCACACACACATACTCAGCACTGAAAGAAAATTGCTGTAACTGTAATTATACAAGGCTATATCCTGAATATGAATCTGTCATTATGTAAACAATAAAAATCCATATAACTGAAAAGAGCACTAACTCTCCGGTATCAGAAGACAAACACACACCCCCAGGGTGGACCAGGAGGTTGGCAAATATACTCAGTTATCTTGTGATCACAAAAGGAGCGCAGTCTGACTATCAGACTCACATGATTTAGACAGCAATGTCCCTTCGCTGTACCTAATTTTGCCATTCAGCTCTTTAATGAGCATAAGGGTTGTCTGTTCCTCACTCAATAAACTGTTTCATTAATGGAGAAGTGAAAACAGAATTAGCTTGAAATACATGCATGACCATCGGCGTCCAAAAAGAGAGCAGATAGGCTAACATTTCTGATAGAGGCACTCCTCTTTTCAGATGCCAACTGACCTTTCATCCTGAATTTCTGAACATTTAGACTACTTCTTGTTCTTGCTCCAGTCAACCTAACTGTTGTAATATGCTTTTAAGGGATATCATCATGATATCACTAAAAGGGAAATGTGTCATGTAATCCAGTTTCACTTTTGCTTTGAGCAGAGCACCCACACAGAGCTCTGATGTCTTCAACCTTTATACCTATGTATAACTGTTCTCATGTTCCTACTCTCAATAAATGAACCTACAACGTGTTTACCAAAACTCTTATGAGCAATTGATGCCTCGTGTCTTATACAGTAAATAAGCCCAAGAAATATATCATTATAGTGAGTTCCTCAGTTTGCAGGCTGACGCTGTTCCATTATTTCTATGTTTCAGCATGCCTTGCTGGCTATAAAGGTCATTTTAGCTTTTGTTATTCCTGACATTCCCCAGTGGGTGAAGCTGAGGATTGACAGAGTCGAATATCAGTCCATTCAAGCCCTCAAGCATAAGGTAAAGTATTAATTAACTATAAAGCATAAGAGAACCAAAGCATCCCTTTCATGCATTGATAGAGGAACTTCAGTGGAGAAAAATGTCCTCAGGTGCTCCAGGGAGGATCTTGGGCCTACATTTAGAAGCGTATGTTGATAAGGTTAGATGAAGTAGGGTCAGTGAATGCTCATATGGAACATAAACACCGGCATGGATCATGGGTCAAATGACCTATTTCTGTATAAAAACAAAAAACTGTGAATGCTGGAAATCCAAAACAAAAACAGAATTACCTGGAAAAACTCAGCAGGTCTGTTGTACGTGGTAAGTAATTCTATGGAAATACATTAATCATGAGAAATCCAGGTGCAAATCAGAAGCACAGTAGTCAATAAATCTGCAGTCTCATCGCCCTGTGTTAGCAGAGTCAGATGGTCCTGCTACTGGTTACTAGAGTCTGATCACTGATGTTTCAGATCAGATGGTAATCTATGCTCGACAAGTATATATACATGTCTCCCTGAGACAAGTGCAACTCTTACTTGCTGTTGTGGAGTGATCCCAAGCTCAAACCTTCCGGCTCTCCATGAACAATTTACAAACAGGTTTCTCATAATTCAACAACAGCTTCCATTGATGTAAGAACATAAGAAATGGAACGTGGACTTCGCCTTCAAACCTGCTTTGCCATTCAACAAGATCATGGAAGATCTTCTACCTAAAATTCACCTTCCTGTGCTATCCCCATAATCCCCTAATTTCCTTACTTTCTAACCATTTCTCAATCTGTGCATAATGCCCTCTATTTAAAAAAAAACAGCCATGATCTTATTGAATGGTGGAGCAGGCTCGATGGGCTGAATGGCCTACTCCTATTTCTTATAATCTTATGAATATATTTGAAAATTGAGCATCCAGAGTTCCCTGTGGTAGAGAATTTCAAAGATTCATAGCTCTTTGAGTGAAGAAATTTCTCCTAATCTTAGTCTTAAATGGCGGACCCCTTATTTTTGTATAGCAATTTTAATACGCTAAAACATCCAAAGCCCTTCACAGGAATGTAGCCAGGCAAAAGTTGACACCAAGCCCAAAAATGGGGAAATGAGGACAGGCTTGGCTAAAGAAGGAGTTTTTGAGGAGCATCTTAAAGTAGGAGAGAGATTTGGAGGCAGATATATTTAGGGAGGGAATTTGAGAGCTTGGGGCCTGGACAACTGAAACCATGGACAACAATGGTAGAACAAAGGCTGAAAAATGAGGCTCGTTTCTAAATGACCATCAGAATTTAAGTAGCTTGTTATTTTCTCCTTATTTTAGTTGGCTGAAGCAGATAAAGGTCACAGCCGAGAAACTGAGGAAAAAGGAACATGGCCTGATGGAATCACACAGTCTGATTCAAATGAGAGCTCGCTGCATATGAACAACAGGCAGCTGAATTTACTATAACCACCCTGTTACCATGTGATGTAAACATGCAGCAAGACAAATTCAACACACATCAGGCCTATGAACTTAGAACAATTTTACCTCAGAAACTATCTCTGTCCCTTCACTATTTATTTTAATGGAGCTGACATTGCTCTGTATAAAATAGGGTAGCTCCTTTGTTATTTTATAGTTTCTCACCAAATGCACAAATATACATCTAAACCAGTCACTGATAAACTACACTCCTCACAGCCAGGAACCATGGATTCTACCTTTATTTCCTGCTTTGTATTTTGATTAAACAACTGTAAATCAACACAGCCAGGAGCAACACACAGCAAGATCCTCGACAGAAAGGATGGCAGCATAATCGGTTTCTCTTTTACAAATATGATCCTGTTTATTTAAAGGGTCTGTCCAAAATCTTTATTATTTCTGGATGTCTGACATAAATACCAATCTCATTTACTGAAACCCTTTTCCAGTTGCCTTTCTATTTTGAGTGTTCCTCTGATGAAACACGAAAGCAGTTTTCAAAAAAATAAATTCCTTGCATGTGTTCCTCATGCAAATATATTCCAAATATTGAATGGGCTAATCAATGGTAGTTTGCCTGGCCCTCTCATCCACAGTTGGCATTGTTTAATAGTTGGGAGTCCTTACCATGTGGCCTTGACTGATTGTTAAGTCTTTACTCAACGACCCACTGATTGATGTTTCCATTGTTGGAACTGACTGATAACTGCAGTCCACACAATTTGGCAATCTGATTGTATTCTCTACCATGTGGCAATCTGACTGAGCGCTTGGGTTCTTTATCCATTGGTCCTCTGACCACTGGTAGCATTTAGCACTCTGTGGTACGTTATCGTTGCTTCAGCAGTAAAACTGATAAACATCCTGTCAGTAATGATAAAAGCAGATGCACCATGACATCCTTGTCATTTAATCTCTCTTTCTCAAGTGCAATTCGGGATGAGCAATAGCTGCTGACCCAGCTAGCGAAGCCCACATTCCATGAATTAATAAAAAAAAGACCTCCAACATAACCCTGACCTTCAGCTGTGTTCCACCTGCTTCATGTCCTCTTTTCAACAGCATAAAATCCATCACATTTCTACCTCTCTTAGCTCTGAAGATGAGTCATATGGACTCGAAATGGTAACTCTGGCTTCTCTCTCCACAGATGCTGCCAGGCTTGCTGAGTTTTCCCAGCACTTCTATGTTTCTGTCAGTAATGATTGTTGTCATTGGCCACAATTCTACCTTTTGCCTTTAAAATCTTCACAAACAACAACCATGTCATGACTTTGAGGAAATGTGAAAGTATTCCTATTTAGTGCTTTGTGAGTTCTAACACATCCTCTGCATGCCACAGAAAGTGTGTAGAAACTTTACAAAATTGATTGGGCATGAGAGGAAGGGATTCAATGTTGAAAGACTGAAAGAAATAAGAAGATTGATGTCCCTTCTATAACTTTGAGTGGAGTATAATGTAGTCCATGTAATGCATTGGTTGTTTGTTTATTCTTTTTCCAATACTATTATTGTGTATGTTGGGAAAGGCAATAGATTTTCTCATGGACAGTATTTCATGAAAAATAAAGTACAAAGTAATAAAGTCCCTTGTTTTCTCAGTCAATTTGAAAGTGCCTCCATGATGGGATGTTGACTTTTTGACTGGTGTCATCCTACACTTACAGGTTTCTGATCAGCTCATGTGAGGAGAGCTTATTTTTAATCTTATTGGTCAGGGTATAGTGTGCAGAACATGCCCAACTTTCCCATGCTTCTCACTGGGAAAACCTGCCAGAGGGCATGGGCTTGTAAAGTGACCTCCATGGAATACAATTTGCCACCAAGGGGACCCAAGTTACATTGCGGGTTGCTTTTCCAAACTCTTCCTAGGGATAAAGGAACAGTCTGGGTTTAGTATGTAAACAATGAGCTCTGCTCCCTTATTGGGTTCCATCTAAATCTCAGAAAAGTAAAATATGAGTCAATGCTAACTGCCAACAATGTAAATAGTGATTATGCAGATGTTAAAAGTTCCAACAAGATCCAATCACCACTGCAGTCAAGAGCTGGATCATCCACTTGACTTACATTTTGGCACCAATTACTGGGGAGTTACTGAGGGAGAAAAAACATACCGTGTAAAACATGAATTCTTAAGTTTTTTTTCCTGAGGTAATTTTCCTGAGAAAAAGCAAATTAAGTAATATTTCAAAGCCCAAAAACAACCATATATTCCTTAAAACAGCTTAATAGCAAGGAATTGATTTTCCTGTATTGCATACAGAGCATAAAGAAAGCATTAATTATTTATTTGCTGGGAACCAATTGCAAAATACTTGCTTCATCATTTCTGGCAAATTTAATTCCAAATGCTTTGACTGGAGACAATGGACATCTGGCCCCCTCACTTCTCTGCACACCCTGTTGCAAAGGTGTAGCCTTTGATCCACTAGGAGGAATACAGATGGTACATTCAGGTTGCGTTTGGTCCATGCTGTCTAAATATGAAGTCTGTGCCATGCATGAACATTATTAATTCAAATTTCAAATTTGTGAAATAGCAACAAATTACACCTGAACAGGTTGGGAACTCACCAATCAACACATGCAACAGCCATTAATGAAAACCACCATTTCAGTAAACTTCCAAACAGATTTCAGCTCTTGGTTGAAGATATCAGCACCTGATGTCAGCAACAAGAAGTGGAAGTGGAATCAGTCAAGGGGGTGCACTCTATACGTTGGCTTACCACTGCGTTTCCAATCCCCAGAGTTAATCAAGGTTTGAAGAACAGAAAAACCCCCATCTCAATAAACGCAGACATTCCACAACATCTGAAGCACCAGGAAAATGGCGTGTCCATAACCCTCACCTCAGCCATCATTGATTGTCAATGTAGTGGCAAGCCCTTACACGATACTGTCTGTCTGGAAACATCGCAACAACATGACCATTCAACACGTAGGGCTGGATTTTATGCTTCCCTCCCCCCGGCCCCCAGCCCCCCGGTGTATTTGATGGTAGGGGGCTCATAAAATAGAATGGGTGATCTGCCCACCACCTTTCCATTCACACCTGACCTGTCAGGTAACCTACCCACCCTTGGGCCAGTTGAGGCCCTCAAATGGCCAATTAATGGCCACTCAGGGCTGCCTCTGCTGCTACTTTATGTGGAACAGGGGAAGGTGGAGGCAAGGTGGGCAGCCAGCAACTTTTACTGCACGGGTCCCTGTCAGGCAGGAAGGGGAAAACCTCCTTTAGGGTGCTCCCTGTGCCCATCGGAATCAATCATGGTGGCTCCCATGGAGAACCAAGTCCAGTAGAATACTCAGTGGCTGCCTGGTATGCGCTCAGATCTGCATTCCACCTCTCTGGCTTTATACAAACCCCAAGATCAGACACCCCCTTAAACCCTCCGCCTCCCCCCCCACCCCCCCATCCCCGCCCCCGGCCTCTCTAATACGGAATCCCAGCCCTCGTATCTCCTCACAGGGTCTCTCAACCAGGCCCATCCCTAGACTTACCTCTGAGTCCGGCCCCCATGATTCTTTTCCTTTGGAGACTGTTGAAATACCCCCAGCAGTGGCCATTGTTTGATCCAGGCACCACTGGGACTACAGAGCTACTGGCCAATCAGATTGGTCAGCAGCTCTCGAGGGTGGGGCTTCCTCCCAGATGTTGGGGCAAGTCCCACTCTGACTCAATTAAGGCTGCTTCCAACATAATATCAATGTGGGCAGCCACCTTCTGAGTCAGCAGGCCAAAGACCAACTTTTCCTTCAGGCCTGTGGGGAATATGTATCCATGTAAAATCCAACCCGTATAAATGTGATCAAAATTATATATTTACACATTACAGCATCAATTGAATGGACACCCATGCAACTTTGTGCCATTAGGAATATTTACGCTTATGTTTACTACCGCTATGCCTTGGTCTAAGCCTGACATCTGCAGCTGAGTTGGAGGCAGCTTGCTGAGCTAGATCAGAAGAAGAGTTATACGGACTGAAAACGTTTCTCCCTCCACAGATGCTGCCAGACCTGCTGAGTTTTTCCAGCATTTTTTGTTTTTATTGCTCAGTGCTATGCCCTGTTGCCTGAGACGACCTTGGCGGCTGCCTTCTGGTGGTGCGAGGCCTAGAGGACTTCAGCCTGCTGAGGGTCTCCTACACAGGTGCAGAGGTATCCTCCTCAGCCTTACCTCCTGGAGGCACTGGGGTCACTGGCAGAGGGGATGAAGAATGCCAGCTCACCCATAGTGACTCTGAGAAGAAGCCCTCAAGTCAGCTGGCTGACACTCTTTGGTCCATGTCAGCGTGTGATGGCACCTCCCTGACTCCTAGAGGAGAAGAGGCATCTGAAGGGACATCAAAGTGCCCTGACCCCTTCTCACCTAGCTACCAGTGTATAGATCCCATGACAAGAGCAATGGAATGCAGGTCCAAGCGTCTATTCGGCAGCCACTGATTCTTCTCCTGCACTTGGTTTGCCATGGGGTTCACCAACCTCTCCATGAAGGAAGCCAAGCACTCATCTGCTGGAGCCAAGACTGAACTCATGACTTGTGTTACGGATGGGGGAGGAGAGATAAACTAAACCCTTCAATTCCCTTCTTTTTTGGAAAGGTAGATGTGTGTGTTTTTTAGCCCCCTTTTTAGCATGAGGTCAACTTAAGAAAACATCAACAGACTTTCACGGGTGTAAAAATAAATAAGGTGATTTATTCACATGCTCGCTCCAAGTCTAAATGCTACGCCAATCATGCAGCACTGGTGCACATGTACATTTGAGAAAAAAATACAGTTAAAGAGTCTAGAACACTTTTGAAAGTTGCATACAAAAGAATAGTTCATAGTTCACATGTCTAGCTCATTGTAAGAAAACTATCTTTGCTGGTCTGGTGAAGAAGGAAGTCTATTCCACTCTTAAATTGTAGTTTAGTTGAGTTCAAGATAGCCAGAGTTGGACATCAGAGTTTTTGTAGGATTCCCTCAAAGAAATGAGTATACAGCAGGCCATGAAGCTAGGCACTTGTGGCTTTCATTACTGGAGGTCCAATTTCTTTGCAGGTGGACTTGGAGAATTGAAATCAGGCTAGGAGGCTGATCCAGGTTCTTATCAGGCAAAGATGGCATAGCCTTTTTCTGTAGCTGCTGTCTTTTTGTGTTTTCTGCAGACTGCCCAGGCCTTTTCTTGAGTCATGGGATAATAAGGATTTCATTATCAGAGGACAGTTTTAGTCACATGATTAACAGCCATTGTCCACCTAGAATGGCTTAACGTTAAAAGGCCATTATATACAATAGGAGATAGATGGTGGTCTTTCGCATTTATTTTGTGGACAATTGGTCTCTTCAGCTCTCTTTTGTGAAACATTGGCCCTGGTGATGAGAAGTCTAGATGTTTATTGACTTTAGGTTGTGGGTAAATCACAGACAATTTCACTCTCCTGCAACTGGTGCAACTTTCACAGTATGAAGTGGCTCTACACATTCAGTCCATATATTCCAGCTGGTGCTGGGAATTAGAACCCAAATTCACGCTCGGCATACCTGTCCCCTTGCTTATTGCATTTACATTGCTTGATGCCATCATAAGTCTAACTTTGCAGTGACTGCTCCATACAACTTAACCTTGCAAAGCACATAAGGTAATTGACCATTTGCGGCATTGGACTCAGTTTCGCTTGCGGACCTCACGGCTGCTAGTCTCCATTGCAATCTCAGTCCATGCCGCCTTGGCCAGGTGGGAGGGCCTCCTACCGCGATCACTGGGAAATAGGACCTCCCACCATTCCTGGACAGCTGGAGGAGAATCTGTGGGGAAGCATTGATCAACTGTGGGGCCACTCATTCTGTTGTGCAGAGATATTACTCAAAAGCAGCAAGTGGTTGCAGCAGTGGTTGCAGTTTTCTGGGGGGGTCAGGGGGATGTCAGATCAGCAGTTTGCAGCAGCAGTTGGACTTTCAAAACATCCACTCACAGCCAGACTGATGCTGCCTGATTACAGAGACTGGATGCCTGTCTGGTGCCTTTTGAATATGGCACCTGGACCTCTGACCCCATGATGTAATGGAAGGGTAGTTGACCTCCTGCCTGACCCCATTGCCCAATTAACCATGTACCTCGCTTATGAATATCTAATTGGCTAGCCACCATGTGATTGCACATGGCCAGCATCCTGCCTCTGAGCTCACTTCCAGCCCAGCCATCAGGACATTTGACGTGACTACATGGTTCTCGCCGGTATTACCACTAATGCTTCAAACAGTAACAAATGCATAAAAAATACAGCAAAATAATTAAACTGATGTGACATTTGAAATTTCTCTTAGAACACTCTTTCTCTTTCAGGCACATGGTTGTTGAGCGAAAGCTTCTCAAAGTTATTACTATCAGCTGAATGAAGAGCACTGTAAATAAGCTGGGCTGGAACTTGCAGAATAAAACATGGTATTATTGATATGCAAGTTGGTCAGCAGCTTGTGGTGCGGAAAGGATATCCTGTGAATGGCAAATTGAACACAAGTTGTTTGTTTTATTCCACTGTTAGTCTTGTGAAAACAGGCATCTCACCCTTAACATTCCAGTGGGTTTGAAGAAGCTGATGTCTTTGCACACTAATTGTCTATTAAACTCAGCACAAAAGGTTAAGCTGAGCAATTAATACTATAAAATCACTTTTAAAGGTGTGATAATTGTTAAAGACAGCCAATTAACCGCAATGGCCCAAAACGTTCAGAACATAATAATAAGTGCAGAGCGTCATTATATCAGGTAGCAGATTGTTGTTAAAGATTTTAAAGGTCATATTCTTTACTTTTCTTTACGTCTTTCTCTTTGAATTCATTGATTTTCTCTCTATTCTCTGATTTGCCATTGGATTCGCCCAATTCAATTCACCTTCCATCCCACTCCTTACTCTGTAATTTCTCAAATCTTAAATCTTATTGGTTCCCATTGCTAACCAAGCTCCCAGATGCCCATTTGATCTTGTTATCAATTTAAATTACCGAGAAACAACAGGGCACAACAATTTTGGGTTGTAAGTTGTTGGGGAAAGTTTCCAATTAACAGGGCTGGCATGAGAAGTCACTACTCCAGCAAATTTAGTGCAGCGATGATAGTTATTAGGGAGACAGGACACAGATGCTCTCACTAGGTAAAGTTTCAGTTTTATTGCCAACAGCTATTGTCTCAGGCCCGGGAACATCTGCACTCACTGCCTCAGACTCCAGAAGTTCTGCACTCACTGCCTCAGACTCAGGAACATCTGCACTTGCTGCCTCAGACTCCGGAATATTGGCACTCACTGCCTCAGACTCCGGAACATTGGCACTCACTGCCTCAGACCCAGGAACATCTGCACTCACTGACTCAGACCTAGGACATCTGCACTCACTACCTCAGACCCCAGAACATCTGCATTCACTGCCTCAGGTGCAGGAAGATCTGCATTGAATGCCTCAGGCATAGGAATATCTGCACTCACTGCTTCAGACCCTATCACATCTGCACTCGCTGCCTCATAGCCCAGAACATTGGCACTCACTGCGTCAGACCCCAGAACATTGGCATTCACTGCCTCAGACCCAGGAACATCTGCACTCACTGCTTCGGACCCAGGTACATCTGCACTCATGGCCTCAGACACTGAAATTTCGGCACTCACTGTGTCAGAGCCCAGAATATTGGCATTCACTGCCTCAGACTCAGGAACATCTGCACTCACTGCCTCAGACCCAGGAAAATCTGCACTCACTGCCTCAGACTCCTAATCTTTGGCACTCACTGCCTCAGACCCAGGAACATCTGCACTCACTGCCTCAGACCCCAGAACATCTGCACTCACTGCCTCAGGTGCAGGAACATCTGCATTGAATGCCTCAGGCCTAGGAACATCTGCACTCACTGCTTCAGACCCTGGCACATCTGCAATCGCTGCCTCATACCCCAGAACATTGGCATTCACTGCCTCAGATACTGGAACCTCTGCACACTGCCTCAGATCTCAGAACATCTGCACTCACTGCTTGAGATCCTATAACATCCGCACTCACTGCCTCATACCCCAGAACATTGGCACTCACTGCCTCAGAATTGAAACATCTGCACTCGATGCCTCAGACCTCAGAACAGCTGCGCTCACTGCCTCAGACTCTGGAATGTCTGCACTCACTGCCTCAGACCTTGGAACATCTGCACTCAATGCCTCAGACTCCGGAACATCGGCACGCACTGCCTCAGACCCAGGAACATCTGCACTCACTACCTCAGATGCCAGAACATCTGCACTCACTGCCTCAGATGCAGGAACATTTGCATTCACTGCCTCAGGCATAGGAACATCTGCACTCACTGCTTCAGGCCCATAAAACATCTGCACTTGCTGCCTCATACCCCAGAACAACTGCACTCACTGCCTCAGACCCAAGAACATTGGCACTCACTACCTCAGACTCAGGAACATCTGCACTCGCTGCTTCAGTCCCTATAATATCTGCACTCGCTGCCTCAAAACCCAGAACATTGGCACTCACTACCCCAGATCCCAGAACATTGGCATTCACTGCCTCAGACCCAGGAATAACTGCATTCACTGCCTCAGACCCCAGAACATTGGCACTCAATGCCTCAGACTGAGGAACATCTGCAATCATTGCTTCAAATCCAGGAACAACTGCACTCATTGCCTCATACCCCGGAACATTGGCACTCACTGCCTCAGACCCTGGAACATCTGTACTCACTGCCTCAGACATCAGAACATCGGCACTCACTGCCTCATACCTCAGAACACTGGCACTCACTGCCCCAGAACCCAGAATATTGGCATTCACTGCCTCAGACTCAGGAACATCTGCACTCACTGCTTCAGACCCTATAACATCTGCACTCACTGCCTCATTCCTCAGAACATTGGCACTCACTGCCTCAGATTACAGAACATTGGCATTCACTGCCTCAGATCCCGGAACATTGGCACTTACGGCCTCGGACTCAGGAACATCTGCACTCGCTCCCTCAGAGTCCGGAACTTCGGGACTCACTGCCTCAGACCCAGAAAATCTGTACTCACTGCCTCAGACCCTGCAACCTCTGCACCCACTGCCTCAGACCTCAGAACATTTGCACTCACTGCCACAGACTCCGGAACATCTGCACTCACTGCCTCAGAGCCTGAAACCTCTGCACACTCTGCCTCAGACCTCATAACATCGGCACTCACTGCCTCAGACACAGGAACAACTGCACTCACTGCCTCAGACCACAGAACATTGACACTCACTGCCTCAGTATCAGGAACATCTGCACTCGTTGCCTCATACCCCGGAACATCTGAACTCACTGCTTCAGATCCAGGAACAACTGCACTTATTGCCTCAAACCCCAGAACATTGGCACTCACTGCCTCAGACCCTAGAACATCTGCACTCACTGCTACAGACCCTATAACATCTGCACTCGATGCCACATACCCCAGAACATTGGCACTCACTGCCGCAGACCCCAGAACATTGGCATTCACTGCCTCAGACTCAGGAACATCTGCACTCACTGCTTCTGACCCTATAACATCTGCACTCGCTGCCTCATACCTCAGAAAATTGGCACTCACTGCCTCAGATTCCAGAACATTGGCATTCACTGCCTCAGACCCAGGAACAACTGCATGCACTGCCTCAGACCACAGAACATTGATACTCACTGCCTCAGACTAAGGAACATCTGCACTCGCTGCCTCAGGTACAGGAACATCGGCACTCACTGCCTCAGACCCAGGAACATTTGCACTCACTGCCTCAGACTCCGGAACATTGGCACTCACTGCCTCAGACCCAGGAACATCTGCAGTCTACCTCAGGTGCAGGAACATCTGCATTCATTGCCTCAGGCCCAGGAACATCTGAACTCACTGCTTCAGATCCAGGAACAACTGCACTCATTGACTCAAACCTCAGAACATTGGCACTCACTGCCTCAGACCCTGGAACATCTGTACACACTGCCTCAGATACCAGAACATTGGCATTCACTGCCTCAGACCCTGGAACCTCTGCACTCACTGCCTCAAATCCAGGAAGAACTGCACACACTGCATCAGAACCCAGAACATTGGCATTCAATACCTCAGAACCAGGAACAACTGCACTCGCTCCCTCAGGCTCCGGAATATTGCCACTCACTGCCTCTGACCCAGGAACATCTGCACTCACTGCTACAGACCCTATAACATCTGCACTCGATGCCTCATACCCCAGAATACTGGCACTCACTGTCTCAGAGCCCGGAACATTGGCACTCACTGCCTCAGACCCCGGAACAACTGCACTCACTGCCTCAGACCCCAGAACCTTGGCATTCACTGTCTTAGACTCAGAAACATCTGCACTCACTGCCTCAGACCCAGGAACATCTGCACTCACTGCCTCAGACCCTGGAATGTTGGTACTCAATGCCTCAGACTCAGGAACATCCGCAGTCGCTGCCTCAGACGCCGGAACATCTGCACTCACTGCCTCAGGCCCAGGAACATTTGCACTCACTGCCTCAGGCTCCGGAACATTGGCACTCACTGCCTCAGACTCAGGAACATCTGCACTCATGACTCAGACCCAGGAACATCTGCATTCACTACCTCAGACCCCAGAAAATCTGCACTCACTGTCTCAGGTGCAGGAACATCTGCATTCATTGACATAGGCCCAGGAACATCTGCACTTACAGCTTCAGACCCAGGAACATCTGCACTCACTACCTCAGACCTAGGAACATCTGCACTCACTGCCTCAGGTGCAGAAACATGTGCATTCATTGCCTCAGTCCCAGGAACATCTGCACTCACTCCTTCAGATCCAGGAACAACTGCACTCATTGCCTCAAACCCCAGAACATTGGGACGCACTGCCTCAGACCCCGGAACATCTGTACTCACTGCCTGAGATTCCAGAACATTAGCATTCGCTGCCTCAGACCCAGGAATCTCTGCAACCACTGCCTCAGACCCCAGAACATTGCATTCAATTCTTCAGACTCCAGAACATCTGCACTCACTGCCTCAGACCCAGGAACATCTGCACTCACTGCAACAGACCCTATAACATCTGCACTCGATGCCTCAGACCCCAGAACATTGGCATTCACTGCCTCAGACTCAGGAACATCTGCACTCACTGCTTCATACCTCAGAAAATTGGCACTCACTGCCTCAGATTCCAGAACATTGGCATTCACTGCCTCAGACCCAGGAACAATTGCACGCACTGCCTCAGACCACAGAACATTGACATTCACTGCCTCAGACTAGGGAACATTTGCACTCACTGCCTCAGACTCCGGAACATCGGCACTCACTGCCTCGGACCCAGGAACATTTGCACTCACTGCCTCAGACCCAGGAACATCTGCACGCTACCTCAGGTGCAGGAACATCTGCATTCATTGCCTCAGGCCCAGGAACATCTGAACTCACTTCTTCAGATCCGGGAACAACTGCACTCATTGCTTCAAACCCCAGAACATTGGCACTCACTGCCTCAGACCCTGGAACATCTCTACACACTGCCCCAGATACCAGAACATTGGCATTCACTGCCTCAGACCCTGGAACCTCTGCACTCACTGCCTCAGACCCAGGAAGAATTGCACACACTGCATCAGACCCCAGAACATTGTCATTCAATACCTCAGAACCAGGAACAACTGCACTAACTCCCTCAGGCTCCAGAACATTGCCACTCACTGCCTCAGACCAAGGAACATCTGCACTCACTGCTTCTGACCCTATAACATCTGCACTCGCTGCCTCATACCTCAGAAAATTGGCACTCACTGCCTCAGATTCCAGAACATTGGCATTCACTGCCTCAGATCCCGGAACATTGGCACTTACGGCCTCAGACTAAGGAACATCTGCACTCGCTGCCTCAGGTGCAGGAACATCGGCACTCACTGCCTCAGACCCAGGAACATTTGCACTCACTGCCTCAGACTCCGGAACATTGGCACTCACTGCCTCAGACCCAGGAACATCTGCAGTCTACCTCAGGTGCAGGAACATCTGCATTCATTGCCTCAGGCACTGGAACCTCTGCACTCACTGGCTCAGATCCAGGAAGGACTGCACACACTGCATCAGAACCCAGAACATTGTCATTCAATACCTCAGAACCAGGAACAACTGCACTCGCTCCCTCAGGCTCTGGAACATTGCCACTCACTGCCTCAGAGCCAGGAACATCAGCACTCACTGCTACAGACCCTATAACATCTGCACTCGATGCCTCATACACCAGAGTACTGGCACTAACTGTCTCAGAGCACAGAACATCTGCACTCACTGCCTCAGACCCCGGAACAACTGCACTCACTGCCTCAGACCCCAGAACCTTGGCATTCACTGCCATAGACTCAGGAACCTCTGCACTCGCTGCCTTAGACGCCGGAACATCGGCACTCACTGCCTCAGACTCAGGAACATTTGCACTCACTGCCTCAGGCTCCGGAACATTGGCACTCACTGCCTCAGACCCAGGAACATCTGCACTCACTGCTTCGGACCCAGGTACATCTGCACTCATGGCCTCAGACACTGAAATTTCGGCACTCACTGTGTCAGAGCCCAGAATATTGGCATTCACTGCCTCAGACTCAGGAACATCTGCACTCACTGCCTCAGACCCAGGAAAATCTGCACTCACTGCCTCAGACTCCTAATCTTTGGCACTCACTGCCTCAGACCCAGGAACATCTGCACTCACTGCCTCAGACCCCAGAACATCTGCACTCACTGCCTCAGGTGCAGGAACATCTGCATTGAATGCCTCAGGCCTAGGAACATCTGCACTCACTGCTTCAGACCCTGGCACATCTGCAATCGCTGCCTCATACCCCAGAACATTGGCATTCACTGCCTCAGATACTGGAACCTCTGCACACTGCCTCAGATCTCAGAACATCTGCACTCACTGCTTGAGATCCTATAACATCCGCACTCACTGCCTCATACCCCAGAACATTGGCACTCACTGCCTCAGAATTGAAACATCTGCACTCGATGCCTCAGACCTCAGAACAGCTGCGCTCACTGCCTCAGACTCTGGAATGTCTGCACTCACTGCCTCAGACCTTGGAACATCTGCACTCAATGCCTCAGACTCCGGAACATCGGCACGCACTGCCTCAGACCCAGGAACATCTGCACTCACTACCTCAGATGCCAGAACATCTGCACTCACTGCCTCAGATGCAGGAACATTTGCATTCACTGCCTCAGGCATAGGAACATCTGCACTCACTGCTTCAGGCCCATAAAACATCTGCACTTGCTGCCTCATACCCCAGAACAACTGCACTCACTGCCTCAGACCCAAGAACATTGGCACTCACTACCTCAGACTCAGGAACATCTGCACTCGCTGCTTCAGTCCCTATAATATCTGCACTCGCTGCCTCAAAACCCAGAACATTGGCACTCACTACCCCAGATCCCAGAACATTGGCATTCACTGCCTCAGACCCAGGAATAACTGCATTCACTGCCTCAGACCCCAGAACATTGGCACTCAATGCCTCAGACTGAGGAACATCTGCAATCATTGCTTCAAATCCAGGAACAACTGCACTCATTGCCTCATACCCCGGAACATTGGCACTCACTGCCTCAGACCCTGGAACATCTGTACTCACTGCCTCAGACATCAGAACATCGGCACTCACTGCCTCATACCTCAGAACACTGGCACTCACTGCCCCAGAACCCAGAATATTGGCATTCACTGCCTCAGACTCAGGAACATCTGCACTCACTGCTTCAGACCCTATAACATCTGCACTCACTGCCTCATTCCTCAGAACATTGGCACTCACTGCCTCAGATTACAGAACATTGGCATTCACTGCCTCAGATCCCGGAACATTGGCACTTACGGCCTCGGACTCAGGAACATCTGCACTCGCTCCCTCAGAGTCCGGAACTTCGGGACTCACTGCCTCAGACCCAGAAAATCTGTACTCACTGCCTCAGACCCTGCAACCTCTGCACCCACTGCCTCAGACCTCAGAACATTTGCACTCACTGCCACAGACTCCGGAACATCTGCACTCACTGCCTCAGAGCCTGAAACCTCTGCACACTCTGCCTCAGACCTCATAACATCGGCACTCACTGCCTCAGACACAGGAACAACTGCACTCACTGCCTCAGACCACAGAACATTGACACTCACTGCCTCAGTATCAGGAACATCTGCACTCGTTGCCTCATACCCCGGAACATCTGAACTCACTGCTTCAGATCCAGGAACAACTGCACTTATTGCCTCAAACCCCAGAACATTGGCACTCACTGCCTCAGACCCTAGAACATCTGCACTCACTGCTACAGACCCTATAACATCTGCACTCGATGCCACATACCCCAGAACATTGGCACTCACTGCCGCAGACCCCAGAACATTGGCATTCACTGCCTCAGACTCAGGAACATCTGCACTCACTGCTTCTGACCCTATAACATCTGCACTCGCTGCCTCATACCTCAGAAAATTGGCACTCACTGCCTCAGATTCCAGAACATTGGCATTCACTGCCTCAGACCCAGGAACAACTGCATGCACTGCCTCAGACCACAGAACATTGACACTCACTGCCTCAGACTAAGGAACATCTGCACTCGCTGCCTCAGGTACAGGAACATCGGCACTCACTGCCTCAGACCCAGGAACATTTGCACTCACTGCCTCAGACTCCGGAACATTGGCACTCACTGCCTCAGACCCAGGAACATCTGCAGTCTACCTCAGGTGCAGGAACATCTGCATTCATTGCCTCAGGCCCAGGAACATCTGAACTCACTGCTTCAGATCCAGGAACAACTGCACTCATTGACTCAAACCTCAGAACATTGGCACTCACTGCCTCAGACCCTGGAACATCTGTACACACTGCCTCAGATACCAGAACATTGGCATTCACTGCCTCAGACCCTGGAACCTCTGCACTCACTGCCTCAAATCCAGGAAGAACTGCACACACTGCATCAGAACCCAGAACATTGGCATTCAATACCTCAGAACCAGGAACAACTGCACTCGCTCCCTCAGGCTCCGGAATATTGCCACTCACTGCCTCTGACCCAGGAACATCTGCACTCACTGCTACAGACCCTATAACATCTGCACTCGATGCCTCATACCCCAGAATACTGGCACTCACTGTCTCAGAGCCCGGAACATTGGCACTCACTGCCTCAGACCCCGGAACAACTGCACTCACTGCCTCAGACCCCAGAACCTTGGCATTCACTGTCTTAGACTCAGAAACATCTGCACTCACTGCCTCAGACCCAGGAACATCTGCACTCACTGCCTCAGACCCTGGAATGTTGGTACTCAATGCCTCAGACTCAGGAACATCCGCAGTCGCTGCCTCAGACGCCGGAACATCTGCACTCACTGCCTCAGGCCCAGGAACATTTGCACTCACTGCCTCAGGCTCCGGAACATTGGCACTCACTGCCTCAGACTCAGGAACATCTGCACTCATGACTCAGACCCAGGAACATCTGCATTCACTACCTCAGACCCCAGAAAATCTGCACTCACTGTCTCAGGTGCAGGAACATCTGCATTCATTGACATAGGCCCAGGAACATCTGCACTTACAGCTTCAGACCCAGGAACATCTGCACTCACTACCTCAGACCTAGGAACATCTGCACTCACTGCCTCAGGTGCAGAAACATGTGCATTCATTGCCTCAGTCCCAGGAACATCTGCACTCACTCCTTCAGATCCAGGAACAACTGCACTCATTGCCTCAAACCCCAGAACATTGGGACGCACTGCCTCAGACCCCGGAACATCTGTACTCACTGCCTGAGATTCCAGAACATTAGCATTCGCTGCCTCAGACCCAGGAATCTCTGCAACCACTGCCTCAGACCCCAGAACATTGCATTCAATTCTTCAGACTCCAGAACATCTGCACTCACTGCCTCAGACCCAGGAACATCTGCACTCACTGCAACAGACCCTATAACATCTGCACTCGATGCCTCAGACCCCAGAACATTGGCATTCACTGCCTCAGACTCAGGAACATCTGCACTCACTGCTTCATACCTCAGAAAATTGGCACTCACTGCCTCAGATTCCAGAACATTGGCATTCACTGCCTCAGACCCAGGAACAATTGCACGCACTGCCTCAGACCACAGAACATTGACATTCACTGCCTCAGACTAGGGAACATTTGCACTCACTGCCTCAGACTCCGGAACATCGGCACTCACTGCCTCGGACCCAGGAACATTTGCACTCACTGCCTCAGACCCAGGAACATCTGCACGCTACCTCAGGTGCAGGAACATCTGCATTCATTGCCTCAGGCCCAGGAACATCTGAACTCACTTCTTCAGATCCGGGAACAACTGCACTCATTGCTTCAAACCCCAGAACATTGGCACTCACTGCCTCAGACCCTGGAACATCTCTACACACTGCCCCAGATACCAGAACATTGGCATTCACTGCCTCAGACCCTGGAACCTCTGCACTCACTGCCTCAGACCCAGGAAGAATTGCACACACTGCATCAGACCCCAGAACATTGTCATTCAATACCTCAGAACCAGGAACAACTGCACTAACTCCCTCAGGCTCCAGAACATTGCCACTCACTGCCTCAGACCAAGGAACATCTGCACTCACTGCTTCTGACCCTATAACATCTGCACTCGCTGCCTCATACCTCAGAAAATTGGCACTCACTGCCTCAGATTCCAGAACATTGGCATTCACTGCCTCAGATCCCGGAACATTGGCACTTACGGCCTCAGACTAAGGAACATCTGCACTCGCTGCCTCAGGTGCAGGAACATCGGCACTCACTGCCTCAGACCCAGGAACATTTGCACTCACTGCCTCAGACTCCGGAACATTGGCACTCACTGCCTCAGACCCAGGAACATCTGCAGTCTACCTCAGGTGCAGGAACATCTGCATTCATTGCCTCAGGCACTGGAACCTCTGCACTCACTGGCTCAGATCCAGGAAGGACTGCACACACTGCATCAGAACCCAGAACATTGTCATTCAATACCTCAGAACCAGGAACAACTGCACTCGCTCCCTCAGGCTCTGGAACATTGCCACTCACTGCCTCAGAGCCAGGAACATCAGCACTCACTGCTACAGACCCTATAACATCTGCACTCGATGCCTCATACACCAGAGTACTGGCACTAACTGTCTCAGAGCACAGAACATCTGCACTCACTGCCTCAGACCCCGGAACAACTGCACTCACTGCCTCAGACCCCAGAACCTTGGCATTCACTGCCATAGACTCAGGAACCTCTGCACTCGCTGCCTTAGACGCCGGAACATCGGCACTCACTGCCTCAGACTCAGGAACATTTGCACTCACTGCCTCAGGCTCCGGAACATTGGCACTCACTGCCTCAGACTCAGGAACATCTGCACTCATGACTCAGACCCAGGAACATCTGCACTCACTACCTCAGACCCAGGAACATCTGCACTCACTGCCTCAGGTGCAGAAACATGTGCATTCATTGCCTCGGTCCCAGGAACATCTGCACTCACTCCTTCAGATCCAGGAACAACTGCACTCATTGCCTCAAACCCCAGAACATTGGGACGCACTGCCTCAGACCCCGGAACATCTGTACTCACTGCCTGAGATTCCAGAACATTAGCATTCGCTGCCTCAGACCCAGGAACCTCTCCACCCACTGCCTCAGACCCCAGAACATTGCATTCAATTCTTCAGACTCCGGATCATCTGCACTCACTGCCATAGACCCAGGAACATCTGCACTCACTGCAACAGACCCTATAACATCTGCACTCGATGCCTCAGACCCCAGAACATTGGCATTCACTGCCTCAGACTCAGGAACATCTGCACTCACTGCTTCTGAACTTATAACCTCTGCACTCGCTGCCTCATACCTCAGAAAATTGGCATTCACTGCCTCAGATTCCAGAACATTGGCATTCACTGCCTCAGACCCAGGAACAATTGCACGCACTGCCTCAGACCACAGAACATTGACATTCACTGCCTCAGACTAAGGAACATTTGCACTCACTGCCTCAGGCTGCAGAACCTCGGCACTCACTGCCTCAGACCCAGGAACATTTGCACTCACTGCCTCAGACCCAAGAACATCTGCACACTACCTCAGGCCCAGGAACATCTGAACTCACTGCTTCAGATCCAGGAACAACAGCACTCATTGCTTCAAACCCCAGAACATTGGCACTCACTGCCTCAGACCCTGGAACATCTGTACACACTGTCTCAGATACCAGAACATTGGCATTCACTGCCTCAGACCCTGGAACCTCTGCACTCACTGCCTCAGACCCAGGAAGAATTGCACACACTGCATCAGACCCCAGAACATTGGCATTCAATACCTCAGAACCAGGAACAACTGCACTAACTCCCTCAGGCTCTGGAACATTGCCACTCACTGCCTCAGACCCAGGAACATCTGCACTCACTGCTACAGACCCTATAACATCTGCACTCGATGCCTCATACCCCAGAATACTGGCATTCACTGTCTCAGAGCCCAGAACATTGGCACTAACTGCCTCAGACCCCGGAACAACTGCACTCACAGCTTCAGAACCCATAACCTTGGCATTCACTAGCTTAGACTCAGGAACATCTGCACTTACTGCTTCAGACCCAGGAACATCTGCACTCAGTAACTCAGACCCAGGAACATCTGCACGCACTGCCTCAGGTGCAGAAACATGTGCATTCATTGCCTCAGGCCCAGGAACATCTGCATTCACTCCTTCAGATCCAGGAACAACTACACGCATTGCCTCAAACCCCAGAACATTGGCACTCACTGCCTCAGACCCCGGACCATCTGTACTCACGGCCTGAGATTCCAGAACATTAGCATTCGCTTCCTCAGATCCTGGAACCTCTGCACCCACTGCCTCAGACCCCGGAACATTGCATTCAATGCTTCAGACCCAGGAACATCTGCACTCACTGCATCAGTCTCCGGAACAATGGCTCTCACTGCCTCAGACCCAGGAACATCTGCACTCACTGCAACAGACCCTATAACATCTGCATTCGATGCCTCATACCCCAGAACATTGGCACTCACTGCCTCAGACCCCAGAACATTGGCATTCACTGCCTCAGACTCAGGAACATCTGCACTCACTGCTTCTGACCCTATAACATCTGCACTCGCTGCCTCATACCTCAGAAAATTGGCACTTACAGCCTCAGATTCCGGAACATTGGCATTCACTGCCTCAGACCCAGGAACAACTGCACGCACTGCCTCAGACCACAGAACATCGACACTCACTGCCTCAGAAAAGGAACATCTACACTCGCTGCCTCAGACTCTGGAACATTGGCACTCACTGCCTCAGACCCAGGAACATTTGCACTCACTGCCTCAGACCCGGAACAACTGCACTCACTGACTCAGACTCCAGAACATGTGCATTCACTACCTACGACTCCAGAACATCTGCACTCACTGCCTCAGTTTCAGGAACATCTGCATTCATTGCCTTAGGCCCAGGAACATCTGCACTCACTGCTTCAGACCCAAAAACATCTGCACTCACGGCCTCAGGTGCAGGAATATGTACATTCATTGCCTCAGGCCCAATAACCTCTGCACAGATTGCTTCAGATCCAGGAACAACTGCACTCATTGCCTCATCCCCAGAACAATGGCACTCACTCCCTCACCCCGGAACATCTGCACTCACTGCCTCAGATTCCAGAACATCGGCATTCACTGCCTCAGAGCCTGAAACATCTGCACCCCCTGCCTCAGACCTCATAACATCGGCACTCACTGCCTCAGACACAGGAACAACCGCACCCACTGCCTCAGACCCCAGAACATTGACACTCACTGCCTCAGACTCAGGACCATCTGCACTCGCTGCCTCAGAGTACGGAAAATCGGCACTCACTGCCTCAGAGCCAGAACTTCTGCACTCACTGCTTCAGACCCTATAACATCTGCACTCAATACCTCATACCTCAGAACATTGGCACTCACTGCCTCAGATTCCAGAACATTGGCATTCACTGCCACAGACCCAGGAACAACTGCACTCATTGCCTCAGACCCCAGAACATTGGCACTCACTGCCTCAGACTCAGGAACATCTGCATTCGCTTCCACAGACTCCGGAACTTCGGGACTCACTGCCTCAGACTCAGAACATCTGCACTCACTGCCTCTGACCCAGGAACATTTGCACTCACTGCCTCGGACCCTGGAATGTTGGTACTCAATGCCTCAGACTCCGGAACATTGGCACTCACTGCCTCAGACCCAGGAACATTTGCACTCACTGCCTCAGGCTCCAGAACATTGGCACTCACTGCCTCAGAACCCAGGAACATCTGCACTCATGACTCAGACCAGGAACATCTGCATTCACTACCCCAGACCCCAGAAAATGTGCACTTACTGCCTCAGGTGCAGGAACATCTGCATTCATTGTCATAGGCCCAGGAATCTCTGCACTTACTGCTTCAGACCCAGGAACATCTGCACTCACTACCTCAGACCCAGGAACATCTGTACACACTGCCTCAGGTGCAGAAACATGTGCATTCATTGCCTCAGGCCCAGGAATATCTGCATTCACTCCTTCAGATCCAGGAACAACTACACTCATTGCCTCAAACCCCAGAACATTGGCATTCATTGCATCAGACCCAAGAACATCTGTACTCACAGCCTGAGATTCCAGAACATTAGCATACGCTGCCTCAGACCCTGGAACCTCTGCACTCACTGCAACAGACCCTATAAGATCTGTACTCGATGCCTCATACCCCAGAACATTGGCATTCACTGCCTCAGACTCAGGAACATCTGCACTCACTGCTTCTGACCCTATAACATCTGCACTTGCTGCCTCATACCTCAGAAAATTGGCACTCACTGCCTCAGATTCCAGAACATTGGCATTCACTGCCTCAGACCCAGGAACAATTGCACGCACTGCCTCAGACCACAGAACATTGACACTCACTGCCTCAGACTAAGGAACATCGGCACTCACTGCCTCAGACCCAGGAACATCTGCACTCTACCTCAGGTGCAGGAAAATCTGCATTCATTGCCTCAGGCCCAGGAACATCTGAACTCACTTCTTCAGATCCAGGAACAACTGCACTCATTGCTTCAAACCCCAGAACATTGGCACTCACTGCCTCAGACCCTGGAACATCTCTACGCACTGTCTCAGAACCAGAACATTGGCATTCACTGCCTCAGACCCTGGAACCTCTGCACTCACTGCCTCAGACTCAGGAAGAACTGCCCACGCTGCATCAGACCCCAGAACATTGGCAGAAACATGTGCATTCATTGCCTCAGGCCCAGGAACATCTGCACTCACTGCTACAGACCCTATAACATTTGCACTCGATGCCTCGTACACCAGAATACTGGTACTCAGTGTCTCAGAGCCCAGAACATTGGCACTCACTGCCTCAGACCCAGGAACAACTGCACTCACTGCCTCAGACCCCAGAACCTTGGCATTTACTGTCTTAGACTCAGGAACATCTGCACTCACTGCCTCAGGCTCCGGAACATTGGCACTCACTGCCACAGACCAAGGAACATCTGCACTCACTGCTACAGACCCTATAACATTTGCACTCGATGCCTCGTACACCAGAATACTGGTACTCACTGTCTCAGAGCCCAGAACATTGGCACTCACTGCCTCAGACCACGGAACAACTGCACTCACTGCCTCAGACACCAGAACCTTGGCATTTACTGTCTTAGACTCAGGAACATCTGCACTCACTGCCTCAGACCCAGGAACATCTGCACTCACTGCCTCAGACCCTGGAATGTTGGTACTCAATGCTCAGACTCAGGAACATCTGCACTCGCTGCCTCAGACTCCGGAACATCGGCACTCACTGCCTCAGACCCAGGAACATTTGCATTCACTTCCTTCAGCTCCGGAACATTGGCACTCACTGCCTCAGACTCAGGAACATTGGCTCTCATGTCTCAGACCCAGGAACATCTGCATTCACTACCTCAGACCCCAGAAAATCTGCACTCACTGCCTCAGGTGCAGGAACATCTGCATTCATTGTCATAGGCCCAGGAACATCTGCACTTACTGCTTCAGACCCAACAACATCTGCACTCACTACCTCAGACCCAGGGACATCTGCACTCCCTGCCTCAGGTGCAGAAACATGTGCATTCATTGCCTCAGGCCCAGGAACATCTGCATTCACTCCTTCAGATCCAGGAACATCTACACTCATTGCCTCAAACCACAGAACATTGGCACTCACTGCCTCAGACCCCGGAACATCTGTACTCACTGCCTGAGATTCCAGATCATTGGCATTCGCTGCCTCAGACCCTGGAACCTCTGCACCCACTGCCTCAGTCCCCGGAACATTGCATTCAATGCTTCAGACCCAGGAACATCTGCACGCACTGCATCAGTCTCTGGATCAATGGCACTCACTGCCTCAGACCCAGGAACATCTGCACTCACTGCTACAGACCCTATAACATCTGTATTCGATGCCTCATACACCAGAACATTGGCACTCACTGCCTCAGACCCCAGAACATTGGCATTCACTGCCTCAGACCCAGGAACAACTGCACACACTGCCTCAGACCACAAAACATTGACACTCACTGCCTGAGACTAAGGAACATTTGCACTCGCTGCCTCAGACTCCGGAACATTGGCACTCACTGCCTCAGACCCAGGAACATCTGCACTCATTGACTCAGACCCAGGAACATCTGCACACACTAACTCCGACCCCAGAACATCTGCACTCACTGCCTCAGGTGCAGGAACATCTGCATTCATTGCCTTAGGACCAGGAACATCTGCACTCACTGCTTCAGACCCAAAAACATCTGCACTCACTACCTCAGACCCCAGAATTTCTGCACTCACTGCCTCAGGTGCAGGAATATGTGCATTCAGTGCCTCAGGCCCAATAACCTCTGCACTCACTGCTTCAGATCCAGGAACGACTGCACTCATTGCCTCATACCCCAGAACATTGGCACTCACTGCCTCACACCGGAACATCTGCACCCACTGCCTCAGATTCCAGAACATCGGCACTCACTGCCTCAGACACAGGAACAACTGCACCCCATGCCTCAGACTCCAGAACATTGACACTCACTGCCTCAGACTCAAGAACATCTGCACTCGCTGCCTCAGACTCCGGAACATCGGCACTCACTGACTCAGACCCAGGAACATCTGCACTCACTGCTACAGACCCTATAACATCTGCATTCGAAGCCTCATACCCCAGAACATCTGTACTCACTGCCTCAGATTCCAGAGCATCGGCATTCACTGCCTCAGAGCCTGAAACCTCTGCACACCCTACCTTAGACTCCAGAACATTGACACTCACTGCCTCAGACTCAGGAAGATCTGCACTCACTGCCTCAGGCTCTGGAACATTGGCACTCACTGCCTCAGACCCAGGAACATCTGCACTCACTGCTACAGACCCTATAACATCTGCACTCGAAGCCTCATACCCCGGAACATCTGCACTCACTGCCTCGGATTCCAGAACATTGGCATTCACTGCCTCAGACCCAGGAACAACTGCACTCATTGCCTCATACGCCAGAACATTGGCACTCACTGCCTCAGACCCTGGAACATCTCTACGCACTGCCTCAGATACCAGAACATTGGCATTCACTGCCTCAGACCCAGGAACAACTGCACTCATTGCCTCATACGCCAGAACATTGGCACTCACTGCCTCAGACCCTGGAACATCTCTACGCACTGCCTCAGATACCAGAACATTGGTATTCACTGCCTCAGACCCTGGAACCTCTGCACTCACTGCCTCAGACCCAGGAAGAACTGCACACACTGCATCAGAACCCAGAACATTGGCATTCAATACCTCAGAACCAGGAAAAACGGCACTCGCTCCCTCAGGTACTGGAACATTGCCACTCACAGCCCCAGGTGCGGGAACATCTGCATTCATTGCCTCAGGCCCAATAACCTCTGCACTCACTGCTTCAGATCCAGGAACAATTGCGCTCATTGCCTCATACCCCAGAACATTGGCACTCACTGCCTCACCCTGGAACATCTGTACTCACTGCCTCAGATTCCAGAGCATCGGCATTCACTGCCTCAGAGCCTGAAACCTCTGCACCCCCTGCCTCAGACTCCAGAACATTGACACTCACTGCCTCAGACTCAGGAACATCTGCACTCACTGCCTCAGGCTCCGGAACATTGGCACTCACTGCCTCAGACCCAGGAACATCTGCACTCACTGCTACAGACCCTATAACATCTGCACTCAAAGCCTCATACCCCAGAACATCTGCACTCACTGCCTCATACGCCAGAACATTGGCACTCACTGCCTCAGACTCAGGAACATCTGCACTCGCTTCCTCACACCTCAGAACATTGGCAGTCACTGCCTCAGGCCCAGGAACAACTGCACTCACTGCCTCAGACGCCAGAACACTGGCACTCATTAGCTCAGACTCAGGAACATCTGCACTCGCTGCTCCAGTCCCTATAACATCTGCACTCTCTGCACCATACCCCAAAACTTTGGCACTCACTGCCTCAGATTCAGGAACATCTGCACTCGCTACATCAGACTCCGGAACATCGACACTCACTGCCTCAGACCCAGGAACATTTGCACTCACTGCCTCAGACCCGGAACAACTGCACTCACTGACTCAGACTCCAGAACATGTGCATTCACTACCTACGACTCCAGAACATCTGCACTCACTGCCTCAGTTTCAGGAACATCTGCATTCATTGCCTTAGGCCCAGGAACATCTGCACTCACTGCTTCAGACCCAAAAACATCTGCACTCACGGCCTCAGGTGCAGGAATATGTACATTCATTGCCTCAGGCCCAATAACCTCTGCACAGATTGCTTCAGATCCAGGAACAACTGCACTCATTGCCTCATCCCCAGAACAATGGCACTCACTCCCTCACCCCGGAACATCTGCACTCACTGCCTCAGATTCCAGAACATCGGCATTCACTGCCTCAGAGCCTGAAACATCTGCACCCCCTGCCTCAGACCTCATAACATCGGCACTCACTGCCTCAGACACAGGAACAACCGCACCCACTGCCTCAGACCCCAGAACATTGACACTCACTGCCTCAGACTCAGGACCATCTGCACTCGCTGCCTCAGAGTACGGAAAATCGGCACTCACTGCCTCAGAGCCAGAACATCTGCACTCACTGCTTCAGACCCTATAACATCTGCACTCAATACCTCATACCTCAGAACATTGGCACTCACTGCCTCAGATTCCAGAACATTGGCATTCACTGCCACAGACCCAGGAACAACTGCACTCATTGCCTCAGACCCCAGAACATTGGCACTCACTGCCTCAGACTCAGGAACATCTGCATTCGCTTCCACAGACTCCGGAACTTCGGGACTCACTGCCTCAGACTCAGAACATCTGCACTCACTGCCTCTGACCCAGGAACATTTGCACTCACTGCCTCGGACCCTGGAATGTTGGTACTCAATGCCTCAGACTCCGGAACATTGGCACTCACTGCCTCAGACCCAGGAACATTTGCACTCACTGCCTCAGGCTCCAGAACATTGGCACTCACTGCCTCAGAACCCAGGAACATCTGCACTCATGACTCAGACCAGGAACATCTGCATTCACTACCCCAGACCCCAGAAAATGTGCACTTACTGCCTCAGGTGCAGGAACATCTGCATTCATTGTCATAGGCCCAGGAATCTCTGCACTTACTGCTTCAGACCCAGGAACATCTGCACTCACTACCTCAGACCCAGGAACATCTGTACACACTGCCTCAGGTGCAGAAACATGTGCATTCATTGCCTCAGGCCCAGGAATATCTGCATTCACTCCTTCAGATCCAGGAACAACTACACTCATTGCCTCAAACCCCAGAACATTGGCATTCATTGCATCAGACCCAAGAACATCTGTACTCACAGCCTGAGATTCCAGAACATTAGCATACGCTGCCTCAGACCCTGGAACCTCTGCACTCACTGCAACAGACCCTATAAGATCTGTACTCGATGCCTCATACCCCAGAACATTGGCATTCACTGCCTCAGACTCAGGAACATCTGCACTCACTGCTTCTGACCCTATAACATCTGCACTTGCTGCCTCATACCTCAGAAAATTGGCACTCACTGCCTCAGATTCCAGAACATTGGCATTCACTGCCTCAGACCCAGGAACAATTGCACGCACTGCCTCAGACCACAGAACATTGACACTCACTGCCTCAGACTAAGGAACATCGGCACTCACTGCCTCAGACCCAGGAACATCTGCACTCTACCTCAGGTGCAGGAAAATCTGCATTCATTGCCTCAGGCCCAGGAACATCTGAACTCACTTCTTCAGATCCAGGAACAACTGCACTCATTGCTTCAAACCCCAGAACATTGGCACTCACTGCCTCAGACCCTGGAACATCTCTACGCACTGTCTCAGAACCAGAACATTGGCATTCACTGCCTCAGACCCTGGAACCTCTGCACTCACTGCCTCAGACTCAGGAAGAACTGCCCACGCTGCATCAGACCCCAGAACATTGGCAGAAACATGTGCATTCATTGCCTCAGGCCCAGGAACATCTGCACTCACTGCTACAGACCCTATAACATTTGCACTCGATGCCTCGTACACCAGAATACTGGTACTCAGTGTCTCAGAGCCCAGAACATTGGCACTCACTGCCTCAGACCCAGGAACAACTGCACTCACTGCCTCAGACCCCAGAACCTTGGCATTTACTGTCTTAGACTCAGGAACATCTGCACTCACTGCCTCAGGCTCCGGAACATTGGCACTCACTGCCACAGACCAAGGAACATCTGCACTCACTGCTACAGACCCTATAACATTTGCACTCGATGCCTCGTACACCAGAATACTGGTACTCACTGTCTCAGAGCCCAGAACATTGGCACTCACTGCCTCAGACCACGGAACAACTGCACTCACTGCCTCAGACACCAGAACCTTGGCATTTACTGTCTTAGACTCAGGAACATCTGCACTCACTGCCTCAGACCCAGGAACATCTGCACTCACTGCCTCAGACCCTGGAATGTTGGTACTCAATGCTCAGACTCAGGAACATCTGCACTCGCTGCCTCAGACTCCGGAACATCGGCACTCACTGCCTCAGACCCAGGAACATTTGCATTCACTTCCTTCAGCTCCGGAACATTGGCACTCACTGCCTCAGACTCAGGAACATTGGCTCTCATGTCTCAGACCCAGGAACATCTGCATTCACTACCTCAGACCCCAGAAAATCTGCACTCACTGCCTCAGGTGCAGGAACATCTGCATTCATTGTCATAGGCCCAGGAACATCTGCACTTACTGCTTCAGACCCAACAACATCTGCACTCACTACCTCAGACCCAGGGACATCTGCACTCCCTGCCTCAGGTGCAGAAACATGTGCATTCATTGCCTCAGGCCCAGGAACATCTGCATTCACTCCTTCAGATCCAGGAACATCTACACTCATTGCCTCAAACCACAGAACATTGGCACTCACTGCCTCAGACCCCGGAACATCTGTACTCACTGCCTGAGATTCCAGATCATTGGCATTCGCTGCCTCAGACCCTGGAACCTCTGCACCCACTGCCTCAGTCCCCGGAACATTGCATTCAATGCTTCAGACCCAGGAACATCTGCACGCACTGCATCAGTCTCTGGATCAATGGCACTCACTGCCTCAGACCCAGGAACATCTGCACTCACTGCTACAGACCCTATAACATCTGTATTCGATGCCTCATACACCAGAACATTGGCACTCACTGCCTCAGACCCCAGAACATTGGCATTCACTGCCTCAGACCCAGGAACAACTGCACACACTGCCTCAGACCACAAAACATTGACACTCACTGCCTGAGACTAAGGAACATTTGCACTCGCTGCCTCAGACTCCGGAACATTGGCACTCACTGCCTCAGACCCAGGAACATCTGCACTCATTGACTCAGACCCAGGAACATCTGCACACACTAACTCCGACCCCAGAACATCTGCACTCACTGCCTCAGGTGCAGGAACATCTGCATTCATTGCCTTAGGACCAGGAACATCTGCACTCACTGCTTCAGACCCAAAAACATCTGCACTCACTACCTCAGACCCCAGAATTTCTGCACTCACTGCCTCAGGTGCAGGAATATGTGCATTCAGTGCCTCAGGCCCAATAACCTCTGCACTCACTGCTTCAGATCCAGGAACGACTGCACTCATTGCCTCATACCCCAGAACATTGGCACTCACTGCCTCACACCGGAACATCTGCACCCACTGCCTCAGATTCCAGAACATCGGCACTCACTGCCTCAGACACAGGAACAACTGCACCCCATGCCTCAGACTCCAGAACATTGACACTCACTGCCTCAGACTCAAGAACATCTGCACTCGCTGCCTCAGACTCCGGAACATCGGCACTCACTGACTCAGACCCAGGAACATCTGCACTCACTGCTACAGACCCTATAACATCTGCATTCGAAGCCTCATACCCCAGAACATCTGTACTCACTGCCTCAGATTCCAGAGCATCGGCATTCACTGCCTCAGAGCCTGAAACCTCTGCACACCCTACCTTAGACTCCAGAACATTGACACTCACTGCCTCAGACTCAGGAAGATCTGCACTCACTGCCTCAGGCTCTGGAACATTGGCACTCACTGCCTCAGACCCAGGAACATCTGCACTCACTGCTACAGACCCTATAACATCTGCACTCGAAGCCTCATACCCCGGAACATCTGCACTCACTGCCTCGGATTCCAGAACATTGGCATTCACTGCCTCAGACCCAGGAACAACTGCACTCATTGCCTCATACGCCAGAACATTGGCACTCACTGCCTCAGACCCTGGAACATCTCTACGCACTGCCTCAGATACCAGAACATTGGCATTCACTGCCTCAGACCCAGGAACAACTGCACTCATTGCCTCATACGCCAGAACATTGGCACTCACTGCCTCAGACCCTGGAACATCTCTACGCACTGCCTCAGATACCAGAACATTGGTATTCACTGCCTCAGACCCTGGAACCTCTGCACTCACTGCCTCAGACCCAGGAAGAACTGCACACACTGCATCAGAACCCAGAACATTGGCATTCAATACCTCAGAACCAGGAAAAACTGCACTCGCTCCCTCAGGTACCGGAACATTGCCACTCACTGACTCAGACCCAGGAACATCAGCACTCACTGCTACAGATCCTATAACATCTGCACTCGATGCCTCATACCCCAGAATGCTGGCACTCACTGTATCAGAGCCAAGAACATTGGCACTCACTGCCTCAGACCCCGGAACAACTGCACTCACTGCCTCAGACCCCAGAACTTTGGCATTCACTGCCATAGACTCAGGAACATCAGCACTCACTGCCTCAGACCCAGGAACATCTGCACTCACTGCCTCAGACCCTGGAACATTGGTACTCAATGCCTCAGACTCAGGAACATCTGCACTCACTGCTTCTGACCCTATAACATCTGCACTTGCTGCCTCATACCTCAGAAAATTGGCACTCACTGCCTCAGATTCCAGAACATTGGCATTCACTGCCTCAGACCCAGGAACAATTGCACGCACTGCCTCAGACCACAGAACATTGACACTCACTGCCTCAGACTAAGGAACATTTGCACTCGCTGCCTCAGACTCCGGAACATCGGCACTCACTGCCTCAGACCCAGGAACATCTGCACTCTACCTCAGGTGCAGGAAAATCTGCATTCATTGCCTCAGGCCCAGGAACATCTGAACTCACTTCTTCAGATCCAGGAACAACTGCACTCATTGCTTCAAACCCCAGAACATTGGCACTCACTGCCTCAGACCCTGGAACATCTCTACGCACTGTCTCAGAACCAGAACATTGGCATTCACTGCCTCAGACCCTGGAACCTCTGCACTCACTGCCTCAGACCCAGGAAGAACTGCACACGCTGCATCAGACCCCAGAACATTGGCAGAAACATGTGCATTCATTGCCTCAGGCCCAGGAGCATCTGCACTCACTGCTACAGACCCTATAACATTTGCACTCGATGCCTCGTACACCAGAATACTGGTACTCAGTGTCTCAGAGCCCAGAACATTGGCACTCACTGCCTCAGACCCAGGAACAACTGCACTCACTGCCTCAGACCCCAGAACCTTGGCATTTACTGTCTTAGACTCAGGAACATCTGCACTCACTGCCTCAGGCTCCGGAACATTGGCACTCACTGCCACAGACCAAGGAACATCTGCACTCACTGCTACAGACCCTATAACATTTGCACTCGATGCCTCGTACACCAGAATACTGGTACTCACTGTCTCAGAGCCCGGAACATTGGCACTCACTGCCTCAGACCACGGAACAACTGCACTCACTGCCTCAGACACCAGAACCTTGGCATTTACTGTCTTAGACTCAGGAACATCTGCACTCACTGCCTCAGACCCAGGAACATCTGCACTCACTGCCTCAGACCCTGGAATGTTGGTACTCAATGCCTCAGACTCAGGAACATCTGCACTCGCTGCCTCAGACTCCGGAACATCGGCACTCACTGCCTTAGACCCAGGAACATTTGCATTCACTTCCTTCAGCTCCGGAACATTGGCACTCACTGCCTCAGACTCAGGAACATTGGCTCTCATGTCTCAGACCCAGGAACATCTGCATTCACTACCTCAGACCCCAGAAAATCTGCACTCACTGCCTCAGGTGCAGGAACATCTGCATTCATTGTCATAGGCCCAGGAACATCTGCACTTACTGCTTCAGACCCAACAACATCTGCACTCACTACCTCAGACCCAGGGACATCTGCACTCCCTGCCTCAGGTGCAGAAACATGTGCATTCATTGCCTCAGGCCCAGGAACATCTGCATTCACTCCTTCAGATCCAGGAACATCTACACTCATTGCCTCAAACCACAGAACATTGGCACTCACTGCCTCAGACCCCGGAACATCTGTACTCACTGCCTCAGATTCCAGAGCATTGGCATTCGCTGCCTCAGACCCTGGAACCTCTGCACCCACTGCCTCAGTCCCCGGAACATTGCATTCAATGCTCCAGACCCAGGAACATCTGCACTCGCTGCCTCAGACTCCGGAACATTGGCACTCACTGCCTCAGACCCAGGAACATCTGCACTCATTGACTCAGACCCAGGAACATCTGCACACACTAACTCCGACCCCAGAACATCTGCACTCACTACCTCAGGTGCAGGAACATCTGCATTCATTGCCTTAGGACCAGGAACATCTGCACTCACTGCTTCAGACCCAAAAACATCTGCACTCACTACCTCAGACCCCAGAATTTCTGTACTCACTGCCTCAGGTGCAGGAATATGTGCATTCAGTGCCTCAGGCCCAATAACCTCTGCACTCACTGCTTCAGATCCAGGAACGACTGCACTCATTGCCTCATACCCCAGAACATTGGCACTCACTGCCTCACACCGGAACATCTGCACCCACTGCCTCAGATTCCAGAACATCGGCACTCACTGCCTCAGACACAGGAACAACTGCACCCCATGCCTCAGACTCCAGAACATTGACACTCACTGCCTCAGACTCAAGAACATCTGCACTCACTGCCTCAGACTCCGGAACATCGGCACTCACTGACTCAGACCCAGGAACATCTGCACTCACTGCTACAGACCCTATAACATCTGCATTCGAAGCCTCATACCCCGGAACATCTGTACTCACTGCCTCAGATTCCAGAGCATCGGCATTCACTGCCTCAGAGCCTGAAACCTCTGCACACCCTACCTTAGACTCCAGAACATTGACACTCACTGCCTCAGACTCAGGAAGATCTGCACTCACTGCCTCAGGCTCTGGAACATTGGCACTCACTGCCTCAGACCCAGGAACATCTGCACTCACTGCTACAGACCCTATAACATCTGCACTCGAAGCCTCATACCCCGGAACATCTGCACTCACTGCCTCGGATTCCAGAACATTGGCATTCACTGCCTCAGACCCAGGAACAACTGCACTCATTGCCTCATACGCCAGAACATTGGCACTCACTGCCTCAGACCCTGGAACATCTCTACGCACTGCCTCAGATACCAGAACATTGGCATTCACTGCCTCAGACCCAGGAACAACTGCACTCATTGCCTCATACGCCAGAACATTGGCACTCACTGCCTCAGACCCTGGAACATCTCTACGCACTGCCTCAGATACCAGAACATTGGTATTCACTGCCTCAGACCCTGGAACCTCTGCACTCACTGCCTCAGACCCAGGAAGAACTGCACACACTGCATCAGAACCCAGAACATTGGCATTCAATACCTCAGAACCAGGAAAAACGGCACTCGCTCCCTCAGGTACTGGAACATTGCCACTCACAGCCCCAGGTGCGGGAACATCTGCATTCATTGCCTCAGGCCCAATAACCTCTGCACTCACTGCTTCAGATCCAGGAACAATTGCGCTCATTGCCTCATACCCCAGAACATTGGCACTCACTGCCTCACCCTGGAACATCTGTACTCACTGCCTCAGATTCCAGAGCATCGGCATTCACTGCCTCAGAGCCTGAAACCTCTGCACCCCCTGCCTCAGACTCCAGAACATTGACACTCACTGCCTCAGACTCAGGAACATCTGCACTCACTGCCTCAGGCTCCGGAACATTGGCACTCACTGCCTCAGACCCAGGAACATCTGCACTCACTGCTACAGACCCTATAACATCTGCACTCAAAGCCTCATACCCCAGAACATCTGCACTCACTGCCTCATACGCCAGAACATTGGCACTCACTGCCTCAGACTCAGGAACATCTGCACTCGCTTCCTCACACCTCAGAACATTGGCAGTCACTGCCTCAGGCCCAGGAACAACTGCACTCACTGCCTCAGACGCCAGAACACTGGCACTCATTAGCTCAGACTCAGGAACATCTGCACTCGCTGCTCCAGTCCCTATAACATCTGCACTCTCTGCACCATACCCCAAAACTTTGGCACTCACTGCCTCAGATTCAGGAACATCTGCACTCGCTACATCAGACTCCGGAACATCGACACTCAATGCCTCAGACCCCAGAACATTGGCACTCACTGCCTCACCCCGGAACATCTGTACTCACTGCCTCAGATTCCAGAGCATCGGCATTCACTGCCTCAGAGCCTGAAACCTCTGCACCCCCTGCCTCAGACTCCAGAACATTGACACTCACTGCCTCAGACTCAGGAACATCTGCACTCACTGCCTCAGGCTCTGGAACATTGGCACTCACTGCCTCAGACCCAGGAACATCTGCACTCACTGCTACAGACCCCATAACATCTGCACACGAAGCCTCATACCCCGGAACATCTGTACTCACTGCCTCAGATTCCAGAGCATCAGCATTCACTGCCTCAGAGCCTGAAACCTCTGCACCCCCTGCCTCAGACTCCAGAACATTGACACTCACTGCCTCAGACTCAGGAACATCTGCACTCACTGCCTCAGGCTCTGGAACATTGGCACTCACTGCCTCAGACCCAGGAACATTTGCACTCACTGCTACAGACCCTATAACATCTGCACACGAAGCCTCATACCCCGGAACATCTGTACTCACTGCCTCAGATTCCAGAGTATCGGCATTCACTGCCTCAGAGCCTGAAACCTCTGCACCCCCCTGCCTCAGACTCCAGAACATTGACACTCACTGCCTCAGACTCAGGAAAATCTGCACTCACTGCCTCAGGCTCTGGAACATTGGCACTCACTGCCTCAGACCCAGGAACATCTGCACTCACTGCTACAGACCCTATAACATCTGCACTCGAAGCCTCATACCCCAGAACATCTGCACTCACTGCCTCGGATTCCAGAACATTTGCATTCACTGCCTCAGACCCAGGAACAACTGCACTCATTGCCTCATACGCCAGAACATTGGCACTCACTGCCTCAGACTCAGGAACATCTGCACTCGCTGCCTCACACCTCAGAACATTGGCAGTCACTGCCTCAGGCACAGGAACAACGGCACTCACTACCTCAGATGCCAGAACATTGGCACTCATCAGCTCAGACTCAGGAACATTTGCACTCGCTGCTCCATTCCCTATAACATCTGCACTCTCTGCACCATACCCCAGAACTTTGGCACTCACGGCCTCAGATTCAGGAACATCTGCACTCGCTTCATCAGACTCTGGAACATCGGCACTCACTGCCTCAGACCCCAGAACATCTGCACACACTGCCTCACACCCAGGAACATCTGCACTCACTACCTCAGGTGCAGAAAAATCTGTGCCTATTGCCTCAAACCCCAGAACATTGTCACTCACTGCCTCAGACCCTGGAACATCTCTACGCACTGCCTCAGATACCAGAACATTGGCATTCACTGTCTCAGACCCTGGAACCTCTGCACTCACTGCCTCAGACCCAGGAAGAACTGCACACACTGCATCAGAACCCCGAACATTGGCATTCAATACCTCAGAACCAGGAAAAACTGCACTCGCTCCCTCAGGTACCGGAACATTGCCACTCACTGACTCAGACCCAGGAACATCAGCACTCACTGCTACAGATCCTATAACATCTGCACTCGATGCCTCATACCCCAGAATGCTGGCACTCACTGTATCAGAGCCCAGAACATTGGCACTCACTGCCTCAGACCCCGGAACAACTGCACTCACTGCCTCAGACCCCAGAACTTTGGCATTCACTGCCATAGACTCAGGAACATCAGCACTCACTGCCTCAGACCCAGGAACATCTGCACTCACTGCCTCAGACCCTGGAACATTGGTACTCAATGCCTCAGACTCAGGAACATCTGCACTCACTGCTTCTGACCCTATAACATCTGCACTTGCTGCCTCATACCTCAGAAAATTGGCACTCACTGCCTCAGATTCCAGAACATTGGCATTCACTGCCTCAGACCCAGGAACAATTGCACGCACTGCCTCAGACCACAGAACATTGACACTCACTGCCTCAGACTAAGGAACATTTGCACTCGCTGCCTCAGACTCCGGAACATCGGCACTCACTGCCTCAGACCCAGGAACATCTGCACTCTACCTCAGGTGCAGGAAAATCTGCATTCATTGCCTCAGGCCCAGGAACATCTGAACTCACTTCTTCAGATCCAGGAACAACTGCACTCATTGCTTCAAACCCCAGAACATTGGCACTCACTGCCTCAGACCCTGGAACATCTCTACGCACTGTCTCAGAACCAGAACATTGGCATTCACTGCCTCAGACCCTGGAACCTCTGCACTCACTGCCTCAGACCCAGGAAGAACTGCACACGCTGCATCAGACCCCAGAACATTGGCAGAAACATGTGCATTCATTGCCTCAGGCCCAGGAACATCTGCACTCACTGCTACAGACCCTATAACATTTGCACTCGATGCCTCGTACACCAGAATACTGGTACTCAGTGTCTCAGAGCCCAGAACATTGGCACTCACTGCCTCAGACCCAGGAACAACTGCACTCACTGCCTCAGACCCCAGAACCTTGGCATTTACTGTCTTAGACTCAGGAACATCTGCACTCACTGCCTCAGGCTCCGGAACATTGGCACTCACTGCCACAGACCAAGGAACATCTGCACTCACTGCTACAGACCCTATAACATTTGCACTCGATGCCTCGTACACCAGAATACTGGTACTCACTGTCTCAGAGCCCGGAACATTGGCACTCACTGCCTCAGACCACGGAACAACTGCACTCACTGCCTCAGACACCAGAACCTTGGCATTTACTGTCTTAGACTCAGGAACATCTGCACTCACTGCCTCAGACCCAGGAACATCTGCACTCACTGCCTCAGACCCTGGAATGTTGGTACTCAATGCCTCAGACTCAGGAACATCTGCACTCGCTGCCTCAGACTCCGGAACATCGGCACTCACTGCCTCAGACCCAGGAACATTTGCATTCACTTCCTTCAGCTCCGGAACATTGGCACTCACTGCCTCAGACTCAGAAACATTGGCTCTCATGTCTCAGACCCAGGAACATCTGCATTCACTACCTCAGACCCCAGAAAATCTGCACTCACTGCCTCAGGTGCAGGAACATCTGCATTCATTGTCATAGGCCCAGGAACATCTGCACTTACTGCTTCAGACCCAACAACATCTGCACTCACTACCTCAGACCCAGGGACATCTGCACTCCCTGCCTCAGGTGCAGAAACATGTGCATTCATTGCCTCAGGCCCAGGAACATCTGCATTCACTCCTTCAGATCCAGGAACATCTACACTCATTGCCTCAAACCACAGAACATTGGCACTCACTGCCTCAGACCCCGGAACATCTGTACTCACTGCCTGAGATTCCAGATCATTGGCATTCGCTGCCTCAGACCCTGGAACCTCTGCACCCACTGCCTCAGTCCCCGGAACATTGCATTCAATGCTTCAGACCCAGGAACATCTGCACGCACTGCATCAGTCTCTGGATCAATGGCACTCACTGCCTCAGACCCAGGAACATCTGCACTCACTGCTACAGACCCTATAACATCTGTATTCGATGCCTCATACACCAGAACATTGGCACTCACTGCCTCAGACCCAGGAACAACTGCACACACTGCCTCAGACCACAAAACATTGACACTCACTGCCTGAGACTAAGGAACATTTGCACTCGCTGCCTCAGACTCCGGAACATTGGCACTCACTGCCTCAGACCCAGGAACATCTGCACTCATTGACTCAGACCCAGGAACATCTGCACACACTAACTCCGACCCCAGAACATCTGCACTCACTACCTCAGGTGCAGGAACATCTGCATTCATTGCCTTAGGACCAGGAACATCTGCACTCACTGCTTCAGACCCAAAAACATCTGCACTCACTACCTCAGACCCCAGAATTTCTGTACTCACTGCCTCAGGTGCAGGAATATGTGCATTCAGTGCCTCAGGCCCAATAACCTCTGCACTCACTGCTTCAGATCCAGGAACAACTGCACTCATTGCCTCATACCCCAGAACATTGGCACTCACTGCCTCACACCGGAACATCTGCACCCACTGCCTCAGATTCCAGAACATCGGCACTCACTGCCTCAGACACAGGAACAACTGCACCCCATGCCTCAGACTCCAGAACATTGACACTCACTGCCTCAGACTCAAGAACATCTGCACTCGCTGCCTCAGACTCCGGAACATCGGCACTCACTGCCTCAGACCCAGGAACATCTGCACTCACTGCTACAGACCCTATAACATCTGCATTCGAAGCCTCATACCCCAGAACATCTGTACTCACTGCCTCAGATTCCAGAGCATCGGCATTCACTGCCTCAGAGCCTGAAACCTCTGCACACCCTACCTTAGACTCCAGAACATTGACACTCACTGCCTCAGACTCAGGAAGATCTGCACTCACTGCCTCAGGCTCTGGAACATTGGCACTCACTGCCTCAGACCCAGGAACATCTGCACTCACTGCTACAGACCCTATAACATCTGCACTCGAAGCCTCATACCCCGGAACATCTGCACTCACTGCCTCGGATTCCAGAACATTGGCATTCACTGCCTCAGACCCAGGAACAACTGCACTCATTGCCTCATACGCCAGAACATTGGCACTCACTGCCTCAGACCCTGGAACATCTCTACGCACTGCCTCAGATACCAGAACATTGGCATTCACTGCCTCAGACCCAGGAACAACTGCACTCATTGCCTCATACGCCAGAACATTGGCACTCACTGCCTCAGACCCTGGAACATCTCTACGCACTGCCTCAGATACCAGAACATTGGTATTCACTGCCTCAGACCCTGGAACCTCTGCACTCACTGCCTCAGACCCAGGAAGAACTGCACACACTGCATCAGAACCCAGAACATTGGCATTCAATACCTCAGAACCAGGAAAAACGGCACTCGCTCCCTCAGGTACTGGAACATTGCCACTCACAGCCCCAGGTGCGGGAACATCTGCATTCATTGCCTCAGGCCCAATAACCTCTGCACTCACTGCTTCAGATCCAGGAACAATTGCGCTCATTGCCTCATACCCCAGAACATTGGCACTCACTGCCTCACCCTGGAACATCTGTACTCACTGCCTCAGATTCCAGAGCATCGGCATTCACTGCCTCAGAGCCTGAAACCTCTGCACCCCCTGCCTCAGACTCCAGAACATTGACACTCACTGCCTCAGACTCAGGAACATCTGCACTCACTGCCTCAGGCTCCGGAACATTGGCACTCACTGCCTCAGACCCAGGAACATCTGCACTCACTGCTACAGACCCTATAACATCTGCACTCAAAGCCTCATACCCCAGAACATCTGCACTCACTGCCTCATACGCCAGAACATTGGCACTCACTGCCTCAGACTCAGGAACATCTGCACTCGCTTCCTCACACCTCAGAACATTGGCAGTCACTGCCTCAGGCCCAGGAACAACTGCACTCACTGCCTCAGATGCCAGAACACTGGCACTCATTAGCTCAGACTCAGGAACATCTGCACTCGCTGCTCCAGTCCCTATAACATCTGCACTCTCTGCACCATACCCCAAAACTTTGGCACTCACTGCCTCAGATTCAGGAACATCTGCACTCGCTACATCAGACTCCGGAACATCGACACTCAATGCCTCAGACCCCAGAACATTGGCACTCACTGCCTCACCCCGGAACATCTGTACTCACTGCCTCAGACCCAGGAACATTGGCACTCACTGACTCAGACCCAGGAACATCTGCACTCACTGCCCCAGGTGCGGGAACATCTGCATTCATTGCCTCAGGCCCAATAAACTCTGCACTCACTGCTTCAGATCCAGGAACAACTGCACTCATTGCCTCATACCCCAGAACATTGGCACTCACTGCCTCACCGCGGAACATCTGTACTCACTGCCTCAGATTCCAGAGCATCGGCATTCACTGCCTCAGAGCCTGAAACCTCTGCACCCCCTGCCTCAGACTCCAGAACTTTGGCACTCACTGCCTCAGACCCCAGAACATCTGCACACACTACCTCACACCCAGGAACATCTGCACTCACTATCTCAGGTGCAGGAAAATCTGCGCCCATTGCCTCAAACCCCAGAACATTGTCACTCACTGCCTCACCCTGGAACATCTGTACTCACTGCCTCAGATTCCAGAGCATCGGCATTCACTGCCTCAGAGCCTGAAACCTCTGCACCCCCTGCCTCAGACTCCAGAACATTGACACTCACTGCCTCAGACTCAGGAACATCTGCACTCACTGCCTCAGGCTCCGGAACATTGGCACTCACTGCCTCAGACCCAGGAACATCTGCACTCACTGCTACAGACCCTATAACATCTGCACTCAAAGCCTCATACTCCAGAACATCTGCACTCACTGCCTCGGATTCCAGAAAATTGGCATTCACTTCCTCATACCCAGGAACATCTGCACTCATTGCCTCATACGCCAGAACATTGGCACTCACTGCCTCAGACCCTGGAACATCTCTACGCACTGCCTCAGATACCAGAACATTGGTATTCACTGCCTCAGACCCTGGAACCTCTGCACTCACTGCCTCAGACCCAGGAAGAACTGCACACACTGCATCAGAACCCAGAACATTGGCATTCAATACCTCAGAACCAGGAAAAACGGCACTCGCTCCCTCAGGTACTGGAACATTGCCACTCACAGCCCCAGGTGCGGGAACATCTGCATTCATTGCCTCAGGCCCAATAACCTCTGCACTCACTGCTTCAGATCCAGGAACAATTGCGCTCATTGCCTCATACCCCAGAACATTGGCACTCACTGCCTCACCCTGGAACATCTGTACTCACTGCCTCAGATTCCAGAGCATCGGCATTCACTGCCTCAGAGCCTGAAACCTCTGCACCCCCTGCCTCAGACTCCAGAACTTTGGCACTCACTGCCTCAGACCCCAGAACATCTGCACACACTGCCTCACACCCAGGAACATCTGCACTCACTATCTCAGGTGCAGGAAAATCTGCGCCCATTGCCTCAAACCCCAGAACATTGTCACTCACTGCCTCACCCTGGAACATCTGTACTCACTGCCTCAGATTCCAGAGCATCGGCATTCACTGCCTCAGAGCCTGAAACCTCTGCACCCCCTGCCTCAGACCCCAGAACATTGACACTCACTGCCTCAGACTCAGGAACATCTTCAGTCACTGCCTCAGGCTCCGGAACATTGGCACTCACTGCCTCAGACCCAGGAACATCTGCACTCACTGCTACAGACCCTATAACATCTGCACTCGAAGCCTCATACTCCAGAACATCTGCACTCACTGCCTCGGATTCCAGAAAATTGGCATTCACTTCCTCATACCCAGGAACATCTGCACTCATTGCCTCATACGCCAGAACATTGGCACTCACTGCCTCAGACTCAGGAACATCTGCACTCGCTTCCTCACACCTCAGAACATTGGCAGTCACTGCCTCAGTCCCAGGAACAACTGCACTCACTGCCTCAGACGCCAGAACATTGGCACTCATTAGCTCAGACTCAGGAACATCTGCACTCGCTGCTCCAGTCCCTATAACATCTGCACTCTCTGCCCCATACCCCAGAACTTTGGCACTCACTGCCTCAGATTCAGGAACATCTGCAGTCGCTACATCAGACTCCGGAACATCGGCACTCACTGCCTCAGACCCCAGAACATCTGCACTCACTATCTCAGTTGCAGGAAAATCTGCACCCATTGCCTCAAACCCCAGAACATTGTCACTCACTGCCTCAGACCCTGGAACATCTCTATGCACTGCCTCAGATACCAGAACATTGGCATTCACTGCCTCAGACCCAGGAAGAACTGCACACACTGCATCAGACCCCAGAACATTGGCATTCTATACGTCAGAACCAGGAAAAACTGCACTCGCTCCCTCAGGTACCGGAACATTGCCACTCACTGACTCAGACCCAGGAACATCAGCACTCACTGCTACAGACACTATAACATCTGCACTCGATGCCTCATACCCCAGAATACTGGCACTCACTGTATCAGAGCCCAGAGCTTTGGCACTCACTGCCTCATACCCCGGAACAACTGCACTCACTGCCCCAGACCCCAGAACTTTGGCATTCACTGCCATAGACTCAGGAACATCTGCACTCACTGCCTCAGACCCAGGAACATCTGCACTCACTGCCTCAGACCCTGGAACATTGGTACTCAATGCCTCAGACTCAGGAACATCTGCACTCGCTGCCTGAGATTCCAGATCATTAGCATTCGCTGCCTCAGACCCAGGAACTTCTGCACCCACTGCCTCTGACCTCGAAACATTGCATTCAATGCTTCAGACCCAGGAATATCTGCACTCACTGCATCAGTCTCCGGAACAATGGCACTCATTGCCTCAGACCCAGGAACATCTGCACTCATTGCTACAGACCCTATAACATCTGCACTCGAAGACTCATACCCCAGAACATTGGCACTCACTGCCTCAGATCCCAGGACATTGGCATTCACTGCTTCAGACTCAGGAACATCTGCACTCACTGCTTCTGACCCTATAACATCTGCACTTGCTGCCTCATACCTCAGAAAATTGGCACTCACTGCCTCAGATTCAGGAACATCTGCACTCGCTACATCAGACTCCGGAACATCGGCACTCACTGCCTCAGACCCCAGAACATCTGCACTCACTGCCTCACACCCAGGAACATCTGCACTCACTACCTCAGGTGCAGGAAAATCTGCATTCATGGCCTCAGGCCCAGGAACATCTGAACTTACTTCTTCAGATCCAGGAACAACTGCACCCATTGCCTCAAATCCCAGAACATTGTCACTCACTGCCTCAGACCCTGCAACATCTCTACGCAATGCCTCAGATACCAGAACATTGGCATTCACTGCCTCAGAACCTGGAACCACTGCACTCACTGCCTCAGAACCAGGAAGAACTGCACACACTGCATCAGACCCCAGAACATTGGCATTCAATACCTCAGAACCAGGAACAACTGCACTCGCTCCCTCAGGTACCAGAACATTGCCACTCACTGCCTCAGACCCAGGAACATCAGCACTCACTGCTACAGACCCTATAACATCTGCACTCGTTGCCTCATGCCCCAGAATACTGGCACTCACTGTCTCAGAGCCCAGAATATTGGCACTCACTGCCTCAGACCCCGGAACAAATGCACTCACTGCCTCAGACCCCAGAACATTAGCATTCGCTGCCTCAGACCCTGCAACATCTCTACGCACTGCCTCAGATACCAGAACATTGGCATTCACTGCCTCAGAACCTGGAACCTCTGCCCTCACTGCCTCAGACCCAGGAAGAACTGCACACACTGCATCAGACCCCAGAACATTGGCATTCAATACCTCAGAACCAGGAACAACTGCACTCGCTCCCTCAGGTACCGGAACATAGCCACTCACTGCCTCAGACCCAGGAACATCAGCACTCACTGCTACAGACCTTATAACATCTGCACTCAATGCCTCATACCCCAGAATACTGGCACTCACTGTCTCAGAGCCCAGAACATTGGCACTCACTGCCTGAGAACCCGGAACAACGGCACTCACTTCATCAGACCCCAGAACATTAGCATTCGCTGCCTCAGACCCTGGAACCTCTGCTCCCACTGCCTCAGGCTCCGGAACATTGGCACTCACTGCCTCAGACCCAGGAACATCTGCACTCACTGCTACAGACCCTATAACATCTGCACTCGAAGCCTCATACCCCAGAACATCTGCACTCACTACCTCGGATTCCAGAAAATTGTCATTCACTGCCTCAGACCCAGGAACAACTGCACTCATTGCCTCATACCCCAGAACATTAGCACTCACTGCCTCAGACTCAGGAACATCTGCACTCGCTGCCTCACACCTCAGAACATTGGCAGTCACTGCCTCAGGCACAGGAACAACTGCACTCACTGCCTCAGATGCCAGAACATTGGCACTCATTAGCTCAGACTCAGGAACATCTGCATGCGCTGCTCCAGTCCCTATAACATCTGCACTCTCTGCCCCATACCCCAGAACTTTGGCACTCACTGCCTCAGATTCAGGAACATCTGCATTCGCTACATCAGACTCCGGAACATCGGCACTCACTGCCTCAGACCCCAGAACATCTGCACTCACTGCCTCACACCCAGGAACATCTGCACTCACTACCTCAGGTGCAGGAACATCTGCATTCATGGCCTCGGGCCCAGGAACATCTGAACTTACTTCTTCAGATCCAGGAACAACTGCACCCATTGCCTCAAATCCCAGAACATTGTCACTCACTGCCTCAGACCCTAGAACATCTCTACGCACCGCCTCAGATACCAGAACATTGGCATTCACTGCCTCAGAACCTGGAACCTCTGCACTCACTGCCTCAGACCCAGGAAGATCTGCACACACTGCATCAGACCCCAGAACATTGGCATTCAATACCTCAGAACCAGGAACAACTGCACTCGCTCCCTCAGGTACCGGAACATTGCCACTCACTGCCTCAGACCCAGGAACATCAGCACTCACTGCTACAGACCATATAACATCTGCACTCAATGCCTCATACCCCAGAATACTGGCACTCTCTGTTTCAGAGCCCAGAACATTGGCACTCACTGCCTGAGACCCCGGAACAACGGCACTCACTGCATCAGACCCCAGAACATTAGCATTCGCTGCCTCAGACCCTGGAACCTCTGCACCCACTGCCTCAGACCCCGGAACTTTGCAATCAATGCTTCAGACCCAGGAACATCTGCACTCACTGCCTCAGACCCTATAACATCTGCACTCGATGCCTCATACCCCAGAACATTGGCACTCACTGCCTCAGATCCCAGAACATTGGCATTCACTGCCTCAGACTCAGGAACATCTGCACTCACTGCTTCTGACCCTATAACATCTGCACTCGATGCCTCATACCCCAGAACATCTGCACTCACTGCCTCGGATTCCAGAACATTGGCATTTACTGCCTCAGACCCAGGAACAACTGCACTCATTGCCTCATACCCCAGAACATTGGCACTCACTGCCTCAGACTCAGGAACGTCTGCACTCGCTGCCTCACACCTCAGAACATTGGCAGTCACTGCCTCAGGCACAGGAACAACTGCACTCACTGCCTCAGACGCCAGAACATTGGCACTCATTAGCTCAGACTCAGGAACATCTGCACGCGCTGCTCCAGTCCCTATAACATCTGCACTCTCTGCACCATACCCCAGAACTTTGGCACTCACTGCCTCAGATTCAGGAACATCTGCATTCGCTACATCAGACTCCGGAACATCGGCACTCAATGCCTCAGACCCCAGAACATCTGCACTCACTGCCTCACACCCAGGAACATCTGCACTCACTACCTCAGGTGCAGGAAAATCTGCACCCATTGCCTCAAACCCCAGAACATTGTTACTCACTGCCTCAGACCCTGGAACATCGCTACGCACTGCCTCAGATACCAGAACATTGGCATTCACTGCCTCAGACCCTGGAACTTCTGCACTCACTGCCTCAGACCCAGGAAGAACTGCACACACTGCATCAGACCCCAGAACATTGGCATTCAATACCTCAGAACCGGGAAAAACGGCACTCGCTCCCTCAGGTACCGGAACATTGCCACTCACTGACTCAGACCCAGGAACATCAGCACTCACTGCCACAGACCCTATAACATCTGCACTCGATGCCTCATACCCCAGAATACTGGCACTCACTGTCTCAGAGCCCAGAACATTGGCACTCTCTGCCTCAGACCCCAGAACAACTGCACTCACTGCCTCAGACTCCAGAACTTTGGCATTCACTGCCATAGACTCAGGAACATCTGCCCTCACTGCCTCAGACCCAGGAACATCTGCACTCACTGCCTCAGACCCTGGAACATTGGTACTCAATGCCTCAGACTCAGGAACATCTGCACTCGCTGCCTGAGATTCCAGAACATTAGCATTCGCTTCCTCAGACCCTGGAACCTCTGCACCCACTGCCTCAGACCCCGGAACATTGCATTCAATGCTTCACACCCAGGAACATCTGCACTCACTTTCTCAGGCTCCGAAAAATTGCCACTCACTGCCTCAGACCCAGAAAAATCAGCAGTCACTGCTACAGACCCTATAACATCTGCACTCGATGCCTCATACCCCAGAACATTGGCACTCACTGCCTCATACGCCAGAACATTAGCATTCACTGCCTCAGACCCAGGAACGTTCTGTCGAAGGGTCATGAGGACTCGAAACGTCAACTCTTTTCTTCTCCACCGTTGCTGCCAGACCTGCTGAGTTTTTCCAGGTAATTCTGTTTTTGTTTAACATTCTACACTCACTGCTTCAGTCCCTATAACATCTGCACTCACTGCCTCATACCTCAGAAAATTGGCACTCACTGCCTCAGACCCAGGAACATCTGCACTCACTGACTCAGACCCAGGAACAACTGCACTCAGTGCCTCAGACCCAGGAAGCTCTGCACTCACTGCCTCAGACTGCGGAACATTGGTACTCACAGCCTCCGACCCAGAAACAACTACACTCACTGCCTCAGACCCCAGAACATTGGCACTCACTGCCTCAGACCCAGGTACATCTGCACTCACTGGCTCAGACCCCAGAACATTGGCATTCACTGCCTCAGACCCAGGAACTGCTGCACTCACTGCCTCAGACTCACGAATGCCTGCACTCACTGCCTCAGACTCTGAAACTTTGGCACTCACTGCCTCAGACCCAGAACATTGGTACCCACTGCCTCAGACCCTGGGATATCTGCACTCACTGCCTCAGACCCAGGAAAATCGGCATTCACTGCCTCAGACTCCGAAACTTTGGCACTCGCTGCCTCAGAACTTGGAACATCTGCACTCACTGCCTCAGACATTGGAACATCTGCACTCAATGCCTCAGACCTCAGAACCCCTGCGCTTACTGCCACAGATTCCGGAACATGTGCACTCACTGCCTCAGACATTGGAACATCTGCAGTCAATGCCTCAGACCTCAGAACACCTGCGCACACTGCCTCAGACTCCAGAACATCTGCACTCACTGCCTCAGACCTTGGAACATCTGCACTCACTGCCTCAGACTACAGAACATCGGCACTCACTGCCTCAGGCTCCAAAACGTCAGCAATCACTGCCTCAGAACCAGGAACATCTGCACTCACTACCTCAGACATCTGAACATCTGCATTCATTGCCTCAGGCCCAGGAACATCTACACTCACTGCTTCAGACTCCGGAACATTGGCACTCACTGCCTCAGACTCTGAAACTTTGGCACTCACAGCCTCAGACCCAGGAACATCTGCACTCACTGCCTTAGACACAGGAACATCTGCACACACTGCCTCAGGGGCAGGAACATCTCCGTTCATTGCCTGATGCCCAGGAACATCTGCAGTCACTTCTTCTGATCCAGGAACAACTGCACTCACTGCCTCAGAAATCAGAACATCAGCATTCACTGCCTCAGACACTGGGACAACTGTACTCACTGCGTCAGACCACAGAACATTGTCATTCGCTGCCTCAGACCCAGGAACAACTGCACTCACTGCCTCAGGCCCAGGAACATCGGCACTCACTGCCTCAGACCCAGGAAGCTCTGCACTCACTGCCTCAGACTCTGGAAAATCTGCACTCCCTGCCTCAGACCACTGAACATCTGTACTCACTGCCTCAGATTCCAAAACCTCGGCACTCTGCCTCAGATCCAGGAACATCTGCTCTCACTACCTCAGGTGCAGGAACATCTGCATTCATTGGCTCAGGCCCAGGAACATCTGCACTCACTGCTTCAGATCCAGGAACAACTGCACTCATTGCCTCATACCCCAGAACATTGGCACTCACTGCCTCAGACCCCAGAACATCTGTACTCACTGCCTCAGATTCCAGAACATTGGCATTCACTGCCTCAGACCCTGGAAGCTCTGCACACACTGCCTCAGACATCAAAACATCGGCACTCACTGCCTCGGACCCAGGAACAACTGCACTCACTGTACCAGACCCCAGAACATTGCCACTCACTGCCTCAGACTCAGGAACATCTGCACTCACTGCTACAGACCCTATACCATCTTCACTCGATGCCTCAAACCCCAGAAGATTGGCACTCACTGCCTCAGACCCCAGAATATTTGCATTCACTGCCTCAGACTCAGGAACATCTGCACTCACTTCTTCAGACCCTAGAACATCTGTACTCGCTGGCTCAAAGCTCAGAACATTGGCATTCACTGCCTCAGATTCCAGAACATTGGCATTCACAGCCTCAGACCCAGGAACAACTGCACTCACTACCTCAGATCCCAGAACAATGGCACTCACTGCCTCAGACCCAGGAACATCTGCACTCACTGACTCAGACCCAGGAACACCTGCACTCACTGCCTCAGAGCCTGAAACCTCTGCACCCCCTGCCTCAGAACTCATAACATCCGCACTCACTGCCTCAGACTCCGGAACATCGGCACTCATTGCCTAAGCCCCAGGAACATCTGCACTCACTGTCTCAGACTCCGAAACTTCGGCACTCACTGCCTCAGACCCAGGAACATCTGCACTCAGTGCCTCAGGTGCAGGAACATCTGCACTCATCGCCTCATACCCCAGAACATTGGCACTCACTGCCTCAGACCCCAGAACATCTGTACTCACTGCCTCAGATTCCAGAACATTGGCATTCACTGCCTCAGACCCCGGCACCTCTGCATCCACTGCCTCAGACCCCAGAACATTGGCATTCAATGGCCCAGACCCAGGAACATCTGCACTCACTTCCTCAGGCTCCGGAACATTGGCACTCACTGCCTCAGACCCAGGAAAATCTGCACTCACTGCTACAGACCCTATAACATCTGCACTCGATGCATCATACCCCAGAACATTAGCATTCACTGCCTCAGACCCAGGAACATTCTGCACTCACTGCTTCAGTCCCTATAACATCTGCACTCGCTGCCTCATACCTCAGAAAATTGGCACTCACTGCCTCAGATTCCAGAACAATGGCACTCAATGCCTGAGACCCAGGAACAACTGCACTCACTGCCTCAGACCCCAGAACAATGGCACTCACTGCCTCAGACCCAGGAATATCTGCACTAACTGACTCAGACCCAGGAACAACTGCACTCACTGCCTCAGGCCCAGGAACATCTGCACTCAGTGCCTCAGACCCAGGAACAACTGCACTCAATGCCACAGACCCCAGAACATTGGTATTCACTGCCGCAGCCCCTTGAACATCTGCACTCACTGCCTCAAATCCAGATACATTTGCACTCACTGCCTCAGACTCTGAAACATAGGCACTCACTGCCTCAGACCCAGGAACATCTGCACTCAGTACCTCAGACCCCAGAACATCTGCACTCACTGCCTCATGTGCAGGAATATCTGCATTCACTGCCTCAGGCCCAGGAACATCTCCACTCACTGCTTTAGACCGTATAACATCTGCACTTGCTGCCTCAGACCCAGGTACATCTGCACTCACTGACTCAGACCAGGAACAACTGCACTCACTGCCTCAGGCCCAGGAAGCTCTGCACTCACTGCCTCAGACTCTGGAAAAACTGCACTCCCTGCCTCAGACCACTGAACAACTGCACTCACTACCTCAGGTGCAGGAACATCTGCATTCATTGGCTCAGGCCCAGGAACATCTGCACTCACTGCTTCAGATCCAGGAACAACTGCACTCATTGCCTCATACCCCAGAACATTGGCACTCACTGCCTCAGACCCCAGAACATCTGTACTCACTGCCTCAGATACCAGAACATTGGCATTCACTGTCTCAGACCCTGGAACAACTGCACTCACTGCCTCAGACCCCAGAACATTGGCACTCACTGCCTTAGACCCCAGAAGATCTGCACTCAGTGCCTCAGATACCAGAACATCGGCATTCACTGCCTCAGACCCAGGAACATCTGCACTCACTGCCTCAGACTCCAGAATATTGGCACTCACTGCCTCAGACCCAGGAACATCTGCACTCACTGCCTGAGAACCTGAAACCTCTGCACCCATGGCCCAAGACCCCAGAACATTGGCACACAATGCCTTAGACCCCAGAACATTGGCACTCACTGCTTCAGACCCTGGAACATCTGCACGCATTGCCTCAGATCCCAGATCATTGGGCCTCACTGCCTCAGACCCTGGAACATCTGCACTCACTGCCTCAGACCCCAGAACATCTGCACTTGCTGCCTTAGAACCCAGAACATCTGCACTCACTGCCTTAGATTCTAGATCTTCTACACTCACTGCCTCAGACCCAGGAGCACTCAATGCCTGAGACTCCAGAACATGGGCACTCACTGCCTCAGACCCTGGAACCGCTGCACCCACAGCCTCAGACTCCAGAAAATCGACACTAACTGCCTCAGACCCCAGAATTTTGGCACACACTGCCTGAGACCCCAGAACATTGGCACTCACTGCCTCAGATCCTGGAACATTTGCATTCAATGCCTTTGACTTCAGAACATCTGCACTCACTGCTGTAGACCACAGGACATCTGCACTCACTGCCTCAGACCCCAGAACATTGGCACTCAGTGCCTTAGACCCAGGAGCATTTGTACTCAATGCCTCAGACCCCAGAACATTGGCACGCACTGCTTCAGACCCTGGAACCTCTGCACCCACTGCCTCAGACCTCAGAACACTGGCACTCACTGCCTCAGACCCAGGAACATCTGCACTCACTGCTTCAGACCCCAGAACATCTGCACTCAGTGCCTCAGACCCAGGAGCATCTGCACTCGCTGCCTCAGACCCCAGAACATTGGCACTCACTGCTTCATACCCTGGAACCTCTGCACTTACTGTCTCAGACCCCAGAACATTGCCACTCAATGTCTCAGTTCCTAGAACATCTGCACTCATTGCCTCAAACCCAGGAGCATCTGCACTCATTGCTTCAGACTCCAGAACATCGATACTCACTGCCTCAGACCCCAGAACATCTGCACTCACAGCCTCAGACCCCAGAACATCTCACTCACTGCCTCAGATCCTGGAACATCTGCACTCAATGCCTCAGACCTCAGAACATCTGAACTCACTGCCTTAGACTCAGAAACATTGGCACTCAATGCCTCAGACCCCAGAACATTGGCACTCACTGCCTCAGACCCAGGAACATCTGCACTCACTGCCTCAGAACCCAGAATATCTGCACACACTGCCTTAGATCCTGGAACATCTGCACTCACTGCCTCAGACCTCAGAACAACTGCACTCAATGCCTTAGACCCTAGGACATCTGCACTCACTGCCTCAGACCCCAGAACATCTGCACTCACTGCCTTAGACCTAGGAGCTTTTGCACTCACTGCCTCAGACCCCAGAACATTTGTACTCACTGCCTCAGTCCCTGGAACCTCTGCACCCACTGCCCAAGACCCCAGAACATTGGCACACAATGCCTCAGAACCCAGAACATTGGCACTCACTGCTTCAGACCCTGGAACGTCTGCACTCATTGCCTCAGATCCCAGATCATTGGCACTCACTGCCTCAGACCCTGGAACATCTGCACTCATTGCCTCAGATCACAGATCATTGGCACTCACTGCCTCAGACCCTGGAACATTTGCACTCACTGCCTCAGACCCCAGAACATGTGCACTTGCTGCCTTCGAACCCACAACATCTGCACTCACTGCCTTAGATTCCAGAGCTTCTGCACTCACGGCCTCAGACCCAGGAGCATCGGCATTCAATGCTTCAGACCCCAGAACATCGGCACTCACCGCTTCATACCCTGGAACCTCTGCACTCACTGTCTCAGACCCCAGAACATTGGCACTCAATGCCGCAGTTCCTAGAACATCTGCACTCATTGCCTCAAACCCAGGAGCATCTGCACTCATTGCTTCAGACTCCAGAACAACGATACTCACTGCCTCAGACCCCAGAACATTGGCACTCACTGCTTCACACCCTGGAACCTCTGCACTCACTGCCTCAGACCCCAGAACATTGGCACTCAATGCCTCAGTTCCCAGAACATCGGCACTCATTGCCTCAAACCCAGGAGCATCTGCACTCACTGCCTTAGACCCAGGGGCATCAGCACCCACTGCCTCAGACCCAATAACATTGGCACTCACTGCCTCAGACCCTGGAACCTCTGCACTCGCTGCCTCAGATCCTGGAACATCTGCATTCAATGCCTCAGATTCTGGAACATCTGCACTCAATGCCTCAGACCTCAGAACATCTGCACGCACTGCCTCAGACCCTGGAACCTCTGCACTCACTGCCTCAGATCCTGGAACAACTACACTCGATTCCTCAGACCTCAGAACATCTGCATTCACTGCCTCAGATCCTGGAATATCTGCACTCAATGCCTCAGATCCTGGAACATCTGCACTCAATGCCTCAGACCTCAGAACATCTGCACTCACTGGCTCAGACCCTGGAACCTCTGCACTCACTGCCTCAGATCCTGGAACATCTGCACTCACTGCCTCAGACCTCAGAACATATGCTCTCACTGCCTCAGACCCCAGAACATTGGTACTCACTGCCTCAGACCCTGGAACATCTGCACTCACTGCCTCAGACCCAGGTACATCTGCACTCACTGCCTCAGACTCCGAAACTTTGGCACTCACTGCCTCTGACCCCAGAACATTGGCAATCACTGTCTCAGACCCAGGAAAATCTGCACTCACTGCCTCAGACCCAGGAACATCTGCACTCACTACCGCAGACACCAGAACCTCTGCACTCACTGCCTCAGTTGCATTGAATGCCTCAGGCCTAGGAACATCTGCACGCACTGCTTCAGATGCTATAACATCTGCACTTGCTGCCTCATACCCCAGATGATTGGCAGTCATTGCCTCAGACCCCAAAACATTGGCATTCACTGACTCAGACACAGGAACATCTGCACTCATTATCTCGGACCCCAGAACATCTGCACTCACTGCCTCATGTGCAGGAACATCTGCACTCACTGCTTCGGACCCTATAACTTCTGCACTCATTGCCTCAGACCCCAAACATTGGCATTCACTGCCTCAGATCCTGGAACCTCTGAACACTGTCTCAGATCTCAGAACATCTGCACTCACTGCTTCAGACCCTATAACACCTGCCTCGCTGCCTCATACCCCAGAACATTGGCAGTCACTGCCTCAGAACTTAGAACATCTGCACTCACTGCCTCAGACACCCGAACATCTGCACTCACTGCCTCAGACCTTGGAACATAAGGCACTCACTGCCTCAGACCAAGGAACATCTGCACTCACTGCCTCAGACCCAGTAACATCTGCAATTACTACCTCAGACCTCAGAACATCTGCACTCACTGCCTCGGGTGCAGGAACATCTGCATTTACTGCCTCAGGCCCAGGAACATCTGCACTCACTGCCTCAGACCGCAGAACATTGGCACTCAGTACCTCAGACTTAGGAAAATCTGCACTCACTGCTTCAGACCCTATAACACCTGCACTCACTGCCTCATACCCCAGAACATTGGTACTTACTGCCTCAGTCCCTGGAACCTCTGCACCCACTGCCCAAGACCCCAGAACATTGGCACACAATGCCTCAGACCCAAGAACATTGGCACTCACTGCTTCAGACCCTGGAATATCTGCACTCACTGCCTCAGACCCCAGAACATCTGCACTTGCTGCTTTAGAACACAGAACATCTGCACCCACTGCCTTAGATTCCAGATCTTCTGCACTCACTGCCTCAGACCCAGGAACATCTGTACTCAGTGCCTCAGACCAAGTAACATCTGCAATCACTACCTCAGACCTCAGAACATCTGCACTGACTGCCTTGGGTGCAGGAACATCTGCATTTACTGCTTCAGGCCCAGCAACATCTGCTCTCACTGCCTCAGACCCCAGAACATTGGCACTCACTACCTCAGACTTAGGAAAATCCGCACTCACTGCTTCAGACCCTATAACATCTGCACTTGCTGCCTCATACCCCAGAACATTGGCACTCACTGCCTGAGATCCCAGAACATTGGCATTCACTGTCTCAGACCCTGGAACAACTGCACTCACTGCCTCAGACCCCAGAACATTGGCACTCACTGCCTTAGACCCCGGAAGATCTGCACTCAGTGCCTCAGATACCAGAACATCGGCACTCACAGCCTCAGACCCAGGAACATCTGCACTCACTGCCTCAGAACCTGGAACCTCTGCACCCACTGCCCAAGACCCCAGAACATTGGCACACAATGCCTTAGACCCCAGAACATTGGCACTCACTGCTTCAGACCCTGGAACATCTGCACGCATTGCCTCAGAACCCAGATCATTGGGCCTCACTGCCTCAGAACCTGGAACATCTGCACTCACTGCCTCAGACCCCTGAACATGTGCACTTGCTGCCTTAGAACCCAGATCATCTGCACTCACTGCCTTAGATTCTAGATCTTCTGCACTCACTGCCTCAGACCCAGGAGCATCGGCACTCAATGCCTCAGACTCCAGAACATTGGCACTCACTGCCTCAGACCCTGGAATCGCTGCACCCACAGCCTCAGACTCCAGAAAATCGACACTAACTGCCTCAGACGCCAGAATGTTGGAGCACACTGCCTGAGACCCCAGAACATTGGCACTCACTGCCTCAGATCCTGGAACATTTGCATTCAATGCCTTCTACTTCAGAACATCTGCACTCACTGCTGTAGTCCACAGGACATCTGCACTCACTGCCTCAGACCCCAGAACATCGGCACTCAGTGCCTTAGACCCAGGAGCATTTGTACTCAATGCCTCAGACCCCAGAACATTGGCATGCACTGCTTCAGACCCTGGAACCTCTGCACCCACTGCCTCAGACCTCAGAACACTGGCACTCACTGCCTCAGACCCAGGAACATCTGCACTCACTGCTTCAGACCCCAGAACATCTGCACTCAGTGCCTCAGACCCAGGAGCATCTGCACTCGCTGCCTCAGACCCCAGAACATTGGCACTCACTGCTTCATACCCTGGAACCTCTGCACTTACTGTCTCAGACCCCAGAACATTGCCACTCAATGCCTCAGTTCCCAGAACATCTGCACTCATTGCCTCAAACCCAGGAGCATCTGCACTCATTGCCTCAGATTCCAGAACATCGATACTCACTGCCTCAGACCCCAGAACATCTGCACTCACTGCCTCAGATCCTGGAACATCTGCACTCAACGCCTCAGATCTCAGAACATCTGAACTCACTGCCTTAGACTCCAAAACATCGGCACTCAATGCCTCAGGCCCCAGGACATTGCCACTCACTGTCTCAGACCCTGGAACCTCGGCACTCGCTGCCTCAGATCCTGGAACATCTGCACTCACTGCCTCAGACTCCGGAACATTGACACTCAGAACCTCAGACCCAGGAACATCTGCACTCACTGCCTCAGATCCCTGAACATTGGCAGTCACTGCCTCAGACCCAGGAACAACTGCACTCACTGCCTCAGACCCCAGAATATTTGCACTCACTGCCTCAGACCCTGGAACGTCTGCACTCACTACCTCAGACTCCGAAACTTTGGCACTCATTCTCTGATACCCAGGAACATCTGCCCTCACTACCCCAGACTCATGAACATCTGTACTCACTGCCTCAGGTGCAAGAACATCTGCATTCACTGCCTCAGACCCTGGAACAACTGTGCTCACTGCCTCAGACCGCAGAATATTGGTTATCACTGCCTCAGACCCAGGAACAACTGCACTTACTGCCTCAGACCCCAGAACATTGGCACTCACTGCCTCAGACCCTGGAACATCTGCACTCACTGCCTCAGACCCAGGTACATCTGCACTCACTGCCTCAGACTCCGAAACTATGGCACTCACTGCCTCTGACCCCAGAACATTGGCGTTCACTGTCTCAGGCCCAGGGAAATCTGCACTCACTGCCTCAGACCCAGGAACATCTGCACTCACTACCTCAGACCCCAGAACATCTGCATTTACTGCCTCAGTTGCATTGCAAGCCTCAGGCCTAGGAACATCGGCACGCACTACTTCAGACCCTGTAACATCTGCACTTGTTGCCTCATACCCCAGATGATTGGTACTCACTACCTCAGACCCCAAAACATTGCCATTCACTGACTCAGACACAGGAACATCTGCACTCATTATCTAGGACCCCAGAACATCTGCACTTACTGCCTCCTGTGCAGGAACATCTGCACTCACTGCTTCGGACCCTATAATTTCTGCACTCATTGTCTCAGAACCCAAAACATTGGCATTCACTGCCTCAGATCCTGGAACCTCTGAACACTGCCTCAGATCTCAGAACATCTGCACTCACTGCTTTAGACCCTATAACATCTGCACTCGCTGCCTCATACCCCAGAACATTGGCACTCACTTCTTGCCACCCTGGAACCTCTGCACTTACTGTCTCAGACCTCAGAACATTGGCACTCAATGCCTCAGTTCCGAGAACATCTGCACTCATTGCCTCAAACCCAGGAGCATCTGCACTCATTGCCTCAGACTCCAGAACATTGATACTCACTGCCTCAGACCCTAGAACATTGGCAATCACTGCTTCACACCCTGGAACCTCTGCACTCACTGCCTCAGACTCCAGAACATTGGCACTCAATGCCTCAGTTCCAAGAACATCTGCACTCATTGCCTCAAACCCAGGAACATTTGCACTCAATGCCTCAGACTCCAGAACATCGATACTCACTGCCTCAGACCCCAGAACATTGGCACTCATGGCCTCAGACCCCAGAACATTTGCACTCACTGCCTCAGATCCTGGAACATCTGCACTCAATGCCTCAGACCTCAGAACATCTGAACTCACTGCCTTAGACTCCAAAACATCTGCACTCAATGCCTCAGGCCCCAGGACATTGGCACTCACTGCATCAGACCCAGGAACATCTGCACTCGCTGCCTCAGATCCTGGAACATCTGCATTCACTGCCTCAGACCCCAGAACTTCTGCACTCACTGCCTTAGACCCAGGAGCATCAGCACCCACTACCTCAGACCCAATAAGATTGGCACTCACTGCCTCAGACCCTGGAATCTCTGCACTCACTGCCTCAGATCCTGGAACATCTGCACTCAATGCCTCAGATCCTGGAACATCTGCACTCAATGCCTCAGACCTCAGAACATCTGCACTCACTGCCTCAGACCCTGGAACCTCTGCACTCACTGCCTCAGATCCTGGAACAACTGCACTCAATGCCTCAGACCCCAGAACATCTGCACTCACTGCCTCAGATTCTGGAACATCTGCAGTCACTGCCTCAGACCCAGGAGCATCTGCACTCACTCCCTCAGGCCCCAGAACATTGGCACTCACTGCTTCATACCCATGAACATCTGCACTCAATGCCTCAGACCTCAGAACATCTGCAGTCACTGCCTGAGTCCCAAGGAACAACTGCACTCACTGCCTCAGACCCCAGAACATTGGCACTCACTGCCTCAGACCCCGAAACATCTGCACTCACTGCCTCAGATACCAGAACATTGGCATTCACTGCCTCAGACCCTGGGACCTCTGTACCCACTGCCTCAGACATCAGAATATCGGCATTCACTGCCTCAGACGCAGGAACAACTGCACTCACTGCATTAGGCTCCGGAACATTGACACTCACAGCCTCAGACCCAGGAACATTGCACTCACTGCCTCAGATCTCTGAACATTGGCAGTCACTGCCTCAGAACCCAGAAAACTGCACTCACTGCCTCAGATCCTGGAACATCTGCACTCACTGCCTTAGATCCAGGGGCATCAGCACCCACTGCTTCAGACCCCATAACATTGGCACCCATGGCCTCAGACCCTGGAACATCTGCACTCACTGCCTCAAATCCTGGAATATCGGCACTCAATGCCTCAGATTCTGGAACATCTGCACTCAATGCCTCAGACCTCAGAACATCTGTATTCACTGTCTCGAACCCTGGAACCTCTGCACTCACTGCCTCAGATCCTGGAACAACTGCACTCACTTCCTCAGACCTCAGAACATCTGCACTCACTGCCTCAGATCCTGGAAGATCTGCAGTCACTGCCTTTGAGCCAAGAACATCTGCACTCCCTGCCTCAGACCCAGGAGCATCTGCAGTCACTCCCTCAGGCCCCAGAACATTGGCACTCACTGCTTCATACCCAGGAACATCTGCACTCACTGCCTCAGATCCTGGAACACCTGCACTCATTGCCTTTGACCCCAGAATTTCTGCAGTCACTGCCTTTGAGCCCAGAAGATCTGCACTCACTGCCTCAGAACCTGGAACATCTGCACTCAATGCCTCAGACCTCAGAACATCTGCACTCACTGCCTTAGTCCCCAGGAACAACTGCACTCACTGCCTCAGACCCTGGAACATTGGCACTCACTGCCTCAGACCCAGGAACATCTGCACTCACTGCCTCAGATACCAGAACATTGGAATTCACTGCCTCAGACCCTGGGACCTCTGCACCCACTGCCTCAGACATCAGAATATCAGCACTCACTTTCTCAGACGCAGGGACAACTGCACTCACTGCCTCAGGCCCAGGAACATTGGCACTCACTGCCTCAGACTCAGGAACATCTGCACTCACTGCCTCAGCTCCCTGAACATTGGCAGTCACTGCCTCAGACCCAGGAACAACTGCACTCACTGCCTCAGACCCCAGAACATTGGGACTCACTGCCTCAGACCCTGGAACATCTGCACTCACTACCTCAGACTCCGAAATTTTGGCACTCACTCTCTGATACCCAGGAACATCTGCCCTCACCACCCCAGACTCCTGAACATCTGCACTCATTACCTCAGACCCCAGAACATCTGCACTCACTGCCTCAGTTGCATTGAATGCCTCAGGCCTAGGAACATTTGCACGCACTGCTTCAGACCCTATAACATCTGCACTTGCTGCCTCATAACCCAGATGATTGGCACTCAAAGCCTCAGACCCCAAAACATTGACATTCACTGACTCAGACACAGGAACATCTGCACATTATCTCGGACCCCAGAACATCTGCACTCACTGCCTCATGTGCAGGAACATCTGCACTAATTGCCTCAGACCCCAGAACATTGGCACTCACTACCTCAGATCCCAGAACATTGGCACGCACTGACTCAGATCCTGGAACATCTGCACTAAATGCCTCAGACCTCAGAACATCTGCAGTCACTGCCTTAGACCCCAGAACATCTGCACTCACTGCTTCAGACCCTATAACATCTGCACTTGCTGCCTCATACCCCAGAACATTGGCATTCACTGCCTCAGATCCCAGAACTTTGGCATTCACTGTCTCAGACCCAGGAACAACTGCACTTGCTGCCTCAGACCCTGGAACATCTGCACCCACTGTCTCAGACCTCAGAACATCGGCATTCACTGCCTCAGATCCTGGAACAGCTGCACTCACTGCCTCAGATCCTGGAACATCGGCACTCACTGCCTCAGACCACAGAACATTGGCACTCACTGCCTCAGATCCTGGAACATCTGCACTCAATGCCTCAGACCCCAGAACATCTGCACTCACTGCCTCAGACCTAGGAGATTTTGCACTCACTGCCTCAGACCCCAGAACATTGGCACTCACTGCCTCAGACCCTGGAACCTCTGCACCCACTGCCTTAGACCCCAGAACATTGGCAAACAATGCCTCAGACCCCAGAACATTGACACTCACTGCTTCAGACCCTGGAACGTCTGCACTCACAGCCTCAGATCCCAGAACTTTGGCATTCACTGTCTCAGACCCAGGAACAACTGCACTTGCTGCCTCAGACCCTGGAACATCTGCACCCACTGCCTCAGACCTCAGAACATCGGCATTCACTGCCTCAGATCCTGGAACAGCTGCACTCACTGCCTCAGATCCTGGAACATCTGCACTCACTGCCTTAGACCCCAGAACTTCTGCACTCACTGCCTTAGACCCAGGGGCATCGGCACTCACTGCCTCAGACCCCAGAACATTGGCACTCACTGCCTCAGATCCTGGAACATCTGCACTCAATGCCTCAGACCCCAGAACATCTGCACTCACTGCCTCAGACCTAGGAGATTTTGCACTCACTGCCTCAGACCCCAGAACATTGGCACTCACTGCCTCAGACCCTGGAACATCTGCACTAAATGCCTCAGACCTCAGAACATCTGCAGTCACTGCCTTAGACCCCAGAACATCTGCACTCACTGCTTCAGACCCTATAACATCTGCACTTGCTGCCTCATACCCCAGAACATTGGCATTCACTGCCTCAGATCCCAGAACTTTGGCATTCACTGTCTCAGACCCAGGAACAACTGCACTTGCTGCCTCAGACCCTGGAACATCTGCACCCACTGTCTCAGACCTCAGAACATCGGCATTCACTGCCTCAGATCCTGGAACAGCTGCACTCACTGCCTCAGATCCTGGAACATCTGCACTCACTGCCTTAGACCCAGGGGCATCGGCACTCACTGCCTCAGACCACAGAACATTGGCACTCACTGCCTCAGATCCTGGAACATCTGCACTCAATGCCTCAGACCCCAGAACATCTGCACTCACTGCCTCAGACCTAGGAGATTTTGCACTCACTGCCTCAGACCCCAGAACATTGGCACTCACTGCCTCAGACCCTGGAACCTCTGCACCCACTGCCTTAGACCCCAGAACATTGGCAAACAATGCCTCAGACCCCAGAACATTGACACTCACTGCTTCAGACCCTGGAACGTCTGCACTCACAGCCTCAGATCCCAGAACTTTGGCATTCACTGTCTCAGACCCAGGAACAACTGCACTTGCTGCCTCAGACCCTGGAACATCTGCACCCACTGCCTCAGACCTCAGAACATCGGCATTCACTGCCTCAGATCCTGGAACAGCTGCACTCACTGCCTCAGATCCTGGAACATCTGCACTCACTGCCTTAGACCCCAGAACTTCTGCACTCACTGCCTTAGACCCAGGGGCATCGGCACTCACTGCCTCAGACCCCAGAACATTGGCACTCACTGCCTCAGATCCTGGAACATCTGCACTCAATGCCTCAGACCCCAGAACATCTGCACTCACTGCCTCAGACCTAGGAGATTTTGCACTCACTGCCTCAGACCCCAGAACATTGGCACTCACTGCCTCAGACCCTGGAACCTCTGCACCCACTGCCCAAGACCCCAGAACATTGGCAAACAATGCCTCAGACCCCAGAACATTGACACTCACTGCTTCATACCCTGGAACGTCTGCACTCACAGCCTCAGATCCCAGAACTTTGGCATTCACTGTCTCAGATCCAGGAACAACTGCACTTGCTGCCTCAGACCCTGGAACATCTGCACCCACTGCCTCAGACCTCAGAACATCTGCACTCACTGCCTCAGACCCCAGAACTTCTGCACTCACTGCCTTAGACCCAGGGGCATCTGCACTCACTGCCTCAGACACCAGAACATTGGCACTCACTGCCTCAGATCCTGGAACATCTGCACTCAATGCCTCAGACCCCAGAACATCTGCACTCACTGCCTCAGACCTAGGAGATTGTGCACTCACTGCCTCAGACCCCAGAACATTGGCACTCACTGCCTCAGACCCTGGAACCTCTGCACCCACTGCCTAAGACCCCAGAACATTGGCAAACAATGCCTCAGACCCCAGAACATTGACACTCACTGCTTCAGACCCTGGAACATCTGCACTCGCTGACTCAGAAGACAGAACATTGGCACTCACTGCCTTAGACCCCAGAAGATCTGCACTCAGTGCCTCAGATACCAGAAATCGGCACTCACTGCCTCAGACCCAGGAACATCTGCACTCACTGCCTGAGACTCCGGAACATTGGCACTCACTGCCTCAGACCTAGGAAAAACTGCACCCACTGCCTCAGACCTCAGAACATCAGCACTCACTGCCTCAGAATTCAGAACATCTGCACTCACTGCCTCAGATCCTGGAACATCTGCATTCACTGCCTTAGACCCAGGGGCATCGGCACTCACTGCCTCAGACACCAGAACTTTGGCACTCACTGCCTCAGATCCTGGAACATTTGCACTCAATGCCACAGACCAAAGAACATCTGCACTCACTGCCTCAGACCTAGAAGATTTTGCACTCACTGCCTCAGACCCCAGAACTTTGGCACTCACTGCCTCAGACCCTGGAACCTCGGCACCAACTGCCCAAGACCCCAGAACATTGGCACACAATGCCTCAGAACCCAGAACATTGGCACTCACTGCTTCAGACAATGGAACGTCTGCACTCACTGCCTCAGATCCTAGAACATTGGCACTCAATGCCTCAGACCCTGGAACATATGCACTTACTCGCCCAGACCCCAGAACATCTACATTCACTGACTTAGACCCAGGGGCATCAGCATCCACTGCCTCAGACCCCAGAACATTGGCACTCACTGCCTCAGACCCTGGAACCTCTGCACTCACTGCCTCAGATCCTGGAACAACGGCACTCAATGCCTCAGACCTCAGAACATCTGCACTCACTGCCTCAGATCCTGGAACATCTGCATTCACTGCCTTAGACCCAGGGGCATCGGCACTCACTGCCTCAGACACCAGAACTTTGGCACTCACTGCCTCAGATCCTGGAACATCTGCACTCAATGCCTCAGACCCCAGAACTTTGGCACTCACTGCCTCAGACCTAGGAGATTTTGCACTCACTGCCTCAGACCCCAGAACTTTGGCACTCACTGCCTCAGACCCTGGAACCTCTGCACCCACTGCCCTTGAGCCCAGAACCTCTGCACTCAGTGCCTCAGACTCAGGAGCATCTGCACTCACTGCTTCAGGCCCCAGAACATTGGCACTCACTGCTTCATACCCAGGAACATCTGCACTCATTGCCTCAGATCCTGGAACATCTGCACTCATTGCCTTTGACCCCAGAACTTCTGCACTCACTGCCTGAGACCCCAGAACATTGGCACTCACTGCCTCAGAACCTGGAACATCTGCAATCAATGCCTCAGAACTCAGAACATCTGCACTCACTGCCTTAGTCCCAGGAACAACTGCATTCACTGCCTCAGACCCCAGAACATTGGCACTCACTGCCTCAGAGCCCGGAACCTCTGCACTCACTGTCGCAGATACCAAGACATTGGCATTCACTGCCTCAGACACCGGGACCTCTGCACTCACTGCCTCAGACATCAGAACATTGGCGCTCACTGCCTCAGACCCTGGAACATATGCACTTACTCGGCCAGACCCCAGAACATCTACATTCACTGCCTTAGACCCAGGGGCATCAGCATCCACTGCCTCAGACCCCAGAACATTGGCACTCACTGCCTCAGACCCTGGAACCTCTGCACTCACTGCCTCAGATCCTGGAACAACGGCACTCAATGCCTCAGACCTCAGAACATCTGCACTCACTGCCTCAGATCCTGGAACATCTGCATTCACTGCCTTAGACCCAGGGGCATCGGCACTCACTGCCTCAGACACCAGAACTTTGGCACTCACTGCCTCAGATCCTGGAACATCTGCACTCAATGCCTCAGACCCCAGAACTTTGGCACTCACTGCCTCAGACCTAGGAGATTTTGCACTCACTGCCTCAGACCCCAGAACTTTGGCACTCACTGCCTCAGACCCTGGAACCTCTGCACCCACTGCCCTTGAGCCCAGAACCTCTGCACTCAGTGCCTCAGACTCAGGAGCATCTGCACTCACTGCTTCAGGCCCCAGAACATTGGCACTCACTGCTTCATACCCAGGAACATCTGCACTCATTGCCTCAGATCCTGGAACATCTGCACTCATTGCCTTTGACCCCAGAACTTCTGCACTCAATGCCTGAGACCCCAGAACATTGGCACTCACTGCCTCAGAACCTGGAACATCTGCAATCAATGCCTCAGAACTCAGAACATCTGCACTCACTGCCTTAGTCCCCAGGAACAACTGCATTCACTGCCTCAGACCCCAGAACATTGGCACTCACTGCCTCAGAGCCCGGAACCTCTGCACTCACTGTCGCAGATACCAAGACATTGGCATTCACTGCCTCAGACACCGGGACCTCGGCACTCACTGCCTCAGACATCAGAACATTGGCGCTCACTGCCTCAGACCGAGGAACATCTGCACTCACTGCCTCAGGCTCCGGAGCATTGGCACTCACAGCCTCAGACCGAGGAACATCTGCACTCACTGCCTCAGTCCCTGGAATATTGGCATTCACTGCCTCAGACTCCAAAACCTCAGCACTCACTGCATCACACCCAGGAACATCTGCACTCATTACCTCTGACTCCTGAACTTCTGTACTTACTGCCTCAGGTGCAGGAACATCTGCACTCACTGGCTCAGATCCCTGAACATTGGCAGTCACTGCCTCAGACCCAGGAACAACTGCACTCACTGCCTCAGACCCCAGAACATTGGGACTCACTGCCTCAGACCCTGGAACATCTGCACTCACTACCTCAGACTCCGAAACTTTGGCACTCATTCTCTGATACCCAGGAACATCTGCCCTCACTACCTCAGACTCCTGAACATCTGTACTCACTGCCTCAGGTGCAGGAACATCTGCATTCACTGCCTCAGACCCAGGAACAACTGCACTCACTGCCTCAGACCCCAGAACATTGGCATTCACTGTCTCAGACCCAGGAAAATCTGCACTCACTGCCTCAGACCCAGGAACATCTGCACTCACTACCTCAGACCCCAGAACATCTGCACTCACTGCCTCAGTTGCATTGAATGCCTCAGGTCTAGGAACATTTGAAACCACTGCTTCAGACCCTATAACATCTGCACTTGCTGCCTCATACCCCAGATGATTGGCACGCACTGCCTCAGACCCCAAAACATCGGCATTCACTGACTCAGACACCAGAACTTTGGCACTCACTGCCTCAGATCCTGGAACATCTGCACTCAATGCCTCAGACCCCAGAACATCTGCACTCACTGCCTCAGACCTAGGAGATTTTGCACTCACTGCCTCAGACCCCAGAACTATGGCACTCACTGCCTCAGACCCTGGAACCTCGGCACCCACTGCCCAAGACCCCAGAACATTGGCACACAATGCCTCAGTTCCCAGAACATTGGCACTCACTGCTTCAGACCCTGGAATGTCTGCACTCACAGCCTCAGATTCTAGAACATTGGCATTCACTGCCTCAGACCCTGGAACATCTGCACTCACTGGCCCAGACCCCAGAACATCTGCACTCACTGCCTTAGACCCAGGGGCATCAGCACCCACTGCATCAGACCCCAGAACATTGGCACTCAACGCCTCAGACCCTGGAAACTCTGCACTCACTGCCTCAGATCCTGGAACAACTGTACTCAATGCCTCAGACCGCAGAACATCTGCACTCACTGCCTCAGATACTGGAACATCTGCAGACACTGCCCTTGAGCCCAGAACCTCTGCACTCAGTGCCTCAGACTCAGGAGCATATGCACTCACTGCCTCAGACCTAGGAGATTTTGCACTCACTGCCTCAGACCCCAGAACTTTGGCACTCACTGCCTCAGACCCTGGAACCTCGGCACCCACTGCCCAAGACCCCAGAACATTGGCACACAATGCCTCAATTCCCAGAACATTGGCACTCACTGCTTCAGACCCTGGAATGTCTGCACTCACAGCCTCAGAATCTAGAACATTGGCACTCACTGCCTCAGACCCAGGAACATCTGCACTCACTGCCTGAGACTCCGGAACATCGGCACTCACTGCCTCAGACCTAGGAAAAACTGCACCCACTGCCTCAGACCTCAGAACATCAGCACTCACTGCCTCAGAATTCAGAACATCTGCACTCACTGCCTCAGATCCTGGAACATCTGCATTCACTGCCTTAGACCCAGGGGCATCGGCACTCACTGCCTCAGACACCAGAACTTTGGCACTCACTGCCTCAGATCCTGCAACATTTGCACTCAATGCCACAGACCAAAGAACATCTGCACTCACTGCCTCAGACCTAGAAGATTTTGCACTCACTGCCTCAGACCCCAGAACTTTGGCACTCACTGCCTCAGACCCTGGAACCTCGGCACCAACTGCCCAAGACCCCAGAACATTGGCACACAATGCCTCAGAACCCAGAACATTGGCACTCACTGCTTCAGACAATGGAACGTCTGCACTCACTGCCTCAGATCCTAGAACATTGGCACTCACTGCCTCAGACCCTGGAACATATGCACTTACTCGCCCAGACCCCAGAACATCTACATTCACTGCCTTAGACCCAGGGGCATCAGCATCCACTGCCTCAGACCCCAGAACATTGGCACTCACTGCCTCAGACCCTGGAACCTCTGCACTCACTGCCTCAGATCCTGGAACAACGGCACAAATGCCTCAGACCTCAGAACATCTGCACTCACTGCCTCAGATCCTGGAACATCTGCATTCACTGCCTTAGACCCAGGGGCATCGGCACTCACTGCCTCAGACACAAGAACTTTGGCACTCACTGCCTCAGATCCTGGAACATCTGCACTCAATGCCTCAGACCCCAGAACTTTGGCACTCACTGCCTCAGACCTAGGAGATTTTGCACTCACTGCCTCAGACCCCAGAACTTTGGCACTCACTGCCTCAGACCCTGGAACCTCTGCACCCACTGCCCAAGACCCCAGAACATTGGCACATAATGCCTCAGAACCCAGAACATTGGCACTCACTGCTTCAGACAATGGAACGTCTGCACTCACTGCCTCAGATCCTAGAACATTGGCACTCACTGCCTCAGACCCTGGAACATATGCACTTACTCGCCCAGACCCCAGAACATCTACATTCACTGCCTTAGACCCAGGGGCATCAGCATCCACTGCCTCAGACCCCAGAACATTGGCACTCACTGCCTCAGACCCTGGAACCTCTGCACTCACTGCCTCAGATCCTGGAACAACTGCACTCAATGCCTCAGACCTCAGAACATCTGCACTCACTGCCTCAGATCCTGGAACATCTGCATTCACTGCCTTAGACCCAGGGGCATCGGCACTCACTGCCTCAGACACCAGAACTTTGGCACTCACTGCCTCAGATCCTGGAACATCTGCACTCAATGCCTCAGACCAAAGAACATCTGCACTCACTGCCTCAGACCTAGGAGATTTTGCACTCACTGCCTCAGACCCCAGAACTTTGGCACTCACTGCCTCAGACCCTGGAACCTCTGCACCCACTGCCCAAGACCCCAGAACATTGGCACATAATGCCTCAGAACCCAGAACATTGGCACTCACTGCTTCAGACAATGGAACGTCTGCACTCACTGCCTCAGATCCTAGAACATTGGCACTCACTGCCTTAGACCCTGGAACATGTGCACTTACTCGCCCAGACCCCAGAACATCTACATTCACTGCCTTAGACCCAGGGGCATCAGCATCCACTGCCTCAGACCCCAGAACATTGGCACTCACTGCCTCAGACCCTGGAACCTCTGCACTCACTGCCTCAGATCCTGGAACAACTGCACTCAATGCCTCAGACCTCAGAACATCTGCACTCACTGCCTCAGATCCTGGAACATCTGCAGCCACTGCCCTTGAGCCCAGAACCTCTGCACTCAGTGCCTCAGACTCAGGAGCATCTGCACTCACTGCTTCAGGCCCCAGAACATTGGCACTCACTGCTTCATACCCAGGAACATCTGCACTCATTGCCTCAGATCCTGGAACATCTGCACTCATTGCCTTTGACCCCAGAACTTCTGCACTCACTGCCTGAGACCCCAGAACATTGGCACTCACTGCCTCAGAACCTGGAACATCTGCAATCAATGCCTCAGAACTCAGAACATCTGCACTCACTGCCTTAGTCCCAGGAACAACTGCATTCACTGCCTCAGACCCCAGAACATTGGCACTCACTGCCTCAGAGCCCGGAACCTCTGCACTCACTGTCGCAGATACCAAGACATTGGCATTCACTGCCTCAGACACCGGGACCTCGGCACTCACTGCCTCAGACATCAGAACATTGGCGCTCACTGCCTCAGACCGAGGAACATCTGCACTCACTGCCTCAGGCTCCGGAGCATTGGCACTCACAGCCTCAGACCGAGGAACATCTGCACTCACTGCCTCAGTCCCTGGAATATTGGCACTCACTGCCTCAGACTCCAAAACTTCAGCACTCACTGCATCACACCCAGGAACATCTGCACTCATTACCTCTGACTCCTGAACTTCTGTACTTACTGCCTCAGGTGCAGGAACATCTGCACTCACTGCCTCAGATCCCTGAACATTGGCACTCACTGCCTCAGACCCCAGAACATTGGCATTCACTGTCTCAGACCCAGGAAAATCTGCACTCACTGCCTCAGACCCAGGAACATCTGCACTCACTACCTCAGACCCCAGAACATCTGCACTCACTGCCTCAGTTGCATTGAATGCCTCAGGTCTAGGAACATTTGAAACCACTGCTTCAGACCCTATAACATCTGCACTTGCTGCCTCATACCCCAGATGATTGGCACTCACTGCCTCAGACCCCAAAACATCGGCATTCACTGACTCAGACACCAGAACTTTGGCACTCACTGCCTCAGATCCTGGAACATCTGCACTCAATGCCTCAGACCCCAGAACATCTGCACGCACTGCCTCAGACCTAGGAGATTTTGCACTCACTGCCTCAGACCCCAGAACTATGGCACTCACTGCCTCAGACCCTGGAACCTCGGCACCAACTGCCCAAGACCCCAGAACATTGGCACACAATGCCTCAGAACCCAGAACATTGGCACTCACTGCTTCAGACAATGGAACGTCTGCACTCACTGCCTCAGATCCTAGAACATTGGCACTCACTGCCTCAGACCGTGGAACATATGCACTTACTCGCCCAGACCCCAGAACATCTACATTCACTGCCTTAGACCCAGGGGCATCAGCATCCACTGCCTCAGACCCCAGAACATTGGCACTCACTGCCTCAGACCCTGGAACCTCTGCACTCACTGCCTCAGATCCTGGAACAACGGCACAAATGCCTCAGACCTCAGAACATCTGCACTCACTGCCTCAGATCCTGGAACATCTGCATTCACTGCCTTAGACCCAGGGGCATCGGCACTCACTGCCTCAGACACAAGAACTTTGGCACTCACTGCCTCAGATCCTGGAACATCTGCACTCAATGCCTCAGACCCCAGAACTTTGGCACTCACTGCCTCAGACCTAGGAGATTTTGCACTCACTGCCTCAGACCCCAGAACTTTGGCACTCACTGCCTCAGACCCTGGAACCTCTGCACCCACTGCCCAAGACCCCAGAACATTGGCACATAATGCCTCAGAACCCAGAACATTGGCACTCACTGCTTCAGACAATGGAACGTCTGCACTCACTGCCTCAGATCCTAGAACATTGGCACTCACTGCCTCAGACCCTGGAACATATGCACTTACTCGCCCAGACCCCAGAACATCTACATTCACTGCCTTAGACCCAGGGGCATCAGCATCCACTGCCTCAGACCCCAGAACATTGGCACTCACTGCCTCAGACCCTGGAACCTCTGCACTCACTGCCTCAGATCCTGGAACAACTGCACTCAATGCCTCAGACCTCAGAACATCTGCACTCACTGCCTCAGATCCTGGAACATCTGCATTCACTGCCTTAGACCCAGGGGCATCGGCACTCACTGCCTCAGACACCAGAACTTTGGCACTCACTGCCTCAGATCCTGGAACATCTGCACTCAATGCCTCAGACCAAAGAACATCTGCACTCACTGCCTCAGACCTAGGAGATTTTGCACTCACTGCCTCAGACCCCAGAACTTTGGCACTCACTGCCTCAGACCCTGGAACCTCTGCACCCACTGCCCAAGACCCCAGAACATTGGCACATAATGCCTCAGAACCCAGAACATTGGCACTCACTGCTTCAGACAATGGAACGTCTGCACTCACTGCCTCAGATCCTAGAACATTGGCACTCACTGCCTTAGACCCTGGAACATGTGCACTTACTCGCCCAGACCCCAGAACATCTACATTCACTGCCTTAGACCCAGGGGCATCAGCATCCACTGCCTCAGACCCCAGAACATTGGCACTCACTGCCTCAGACCCTGGAACCTCTGCACTCACTGCCTCAGATCCTGGAACAACTGCACTCAATGCCTCAGACCTCAGAACATCTGCACTCACTGCCTCAGATCCTGGAACATCTGCAGCCACTGCCCTTGAGCCCAGAACCTCTGCACTCAGTGCCTCAGACTCAGGAGCATCTGCACTCACTGCTTCAGGCCCCAGAACATTGGCACTCACTGCTTCATACCCAGGAACATCTGCACTCATTGCCTCAGATCCTGGAACATCTGCACTCATTGCCTTTGACCCCAGAACTTCTGCACTCACTGCCTGAGACCCCAGAACATTGGCACTCACTGCCTCAGAACCTGGAACATCTGCAATCAATGCCTCAGAACTCAGAACATCTGCACTCACTGCCTTAGTCCCAGGAACAACTGCATTCACTGCCTCAGACCCCAGAACATTGGCACTCACTGCCTCAGAGCCCGGAACCTCTGCACTCACTGTCGCAGATACCAAGACATTGGCATTCACTGCCTCAGACACCGGGACCTCGGCACTCACTGCCTCAGACATCAGAACATTGGCGCTCACTGCCTCAGACCGAGGAACATCTGCACTCACTGCCTCAGGCTCCGGAGCATTGGCACTCACAGCCTCAGACCGAGGAACATCTGCACTCACTGCCTCAGACCCTGGAAAATTGGCACTCACTGCCTCAGACTCCAAAACTTCAGCACTCACTGCATCAGACCCAGGAACATCTGCACTCATTACCTCTGACTCCTGAACTTCTGTACTTACTGCCTCAGGTGCAGGAACATCTGCACTCACTGCCTCAGATCCCTGAACATTGGCACTCACTGCCTCAGACCCCAGAACATTGGCATTCACTGTCTCAGACCCAGGAAAATCTGCACTCACTGCCTCAGACCCAGGAACATCTGCACTCACTACCTCAGACCCCAGAACATCTGCACTCACTGCCTCAGTTGCATTGAATGCCTCAGGTCTAGGAACATTTGAAACCACTGCTTCAGACCCTATAACATCTGCACTTGCTGCCTCATACCCCAGATGATTGGCACTCACTGCCTCAGACCCCAAAACATCGGCATTCACTGACTCAGACACCAGAACTTTGGCACTCACTGCCTCAGATCCTGGAACATCTGCACTCAATGCCTCAGACCCCAGAACATCTGCACTCACTGCCTCAGACCTAGGAGATTTTGCACTCACTGCCTCAGACCCCAGAACTATGGCACTCACTGCCTCAGACCCTGGAACCTCTGCACTCACTGCCTCAGATCCTGGAACAACTGCACTCAATGCCTCAGACCTCAGAACATCTGCACTCACTGCCTCAGATACTGGAACATCTGCAGACACTGCCCTTGAGCCCAGAACCTCTGCACTCAGTGCCTCAGACTCAGGAGCATATGCACTCACTGCCTCAGACCTAGGAGATTTTGCACTCACTGCCTCAGACCCCAGAACTTTGGCACTCACTGCCTCAGACCCTGGAACCTCGGCACCCACTGCCCAAGACCCCAGAACATTGGCACACAATGCCTCAGTTCCCAGAACATTGGCACTCGCTGCTTCAGACCCTGGAATGTCTGCACTCACAGCCTCAGATTCTAGAACATTGGCACTCACTGCCTCAGACCCTGGAACATCTGCACTCACTGGCCCAGACCCCAGAACATCTACATTCACTGCCTTAGACCCAGGGGCATCAGCACCCACTGCCTCAGACCCCAGAACATTGGCACTCACTGCCTCAGACCCTGGAACCTCTGCACTCACTGCCTCAGATCCTGGAACAACTGCACTCAATGCCTCAGACCTCAGAACATCTGCACTCACTGCCTCAGATCCTGGAACATCTGCATTCACTGCCTTAGACCCAGGGGCATCGGCACTCACTGCCTCAGACACAAGAACTTTGGCACTCACTGCCTCAGATCCTGGAACATCTGCACTCAATGCCTCAGACCCCAGAACTTTGGCACTCACTGCCTCAGACCTAGGAGATTTTGCACTCACTGCCTCAGACCCCAGAACTTTGGCACTCACTGCCTCAGACCCTGGAACCTCTGCACCCACTGCCCAAGACCCAAGAACATTGGCACATAATGCCTCAGAACCCAGAACATTGGCACTCACTGCTTCAGACAATGGAACGTCTGCACTCACTGCCTCAGATCCTAGAACATTGGCACTCACTGCCTCAGACCCTGGAACATATGCACTTACTCGCCCAGACCCCAGAACATCTACATTCACTGCCTTAGACCCAGGGGCATCAGCATCCACTGCCTCAGACCCCAGAACATTGGCACTCACTGCCTCAGACCCTGGAACCTCTGCACTCACTGCCTCAGATCCTGGAACAACTGCACTCAATGCCTCAGACCTCAGAACATCTGCACTCATTGCCTCAGATCCTGGAACATCTGCAGTCACTGCCCATGAGCCCAGAACCTCTGCACTCAGTGCCTCAGACTCAGGAGCATCTGCAATCACTGCTTCAGGCCCCAGAACATTGGCACTCACTGCTTCATACCCAGGAACATCTGCACTCATTGCCTCAGATCCTGGAACATCTGCACTCATTGCCTTTGACCCCAGAACTTCTGCACTCACTGCCTGAGACCCCAGAACATTGGCACTCACTGCCTCAGAACCTGGAACATCTGCAATCAATGCCTCAGACCCCAGCACATTGGCATTCACTGTCTCAGACCCAGGAAAATCTGCACTCACTGCCTCAGACCCAGGAACATCTGCACTCACTATCTCAGACCCCAGAACATCTGCACTCACTGCCTCAGTTGCATTGAATGCCTCAGGTCTAGGAACATTTGAAACCACTGCTTCAGACCCTATAACATCTGCACTTGCTGCCTCATACCCCAGATGATTGGCACTCACTGCCTCAGACCCCAAAACATCGGCATTCACTGACTCAGACACCAGAACTTTGGCACTCACTGCCTCAGATCCTGGAACATCTGCACTCAATGCCTCAGACCCCAGAACATCTGCACGCACTGCCTCAGACCTAGGAGATTTTGCACTCACTGCCTCAGACCCGAGAACTTTGGCACTCACTGCCTCAGACCCTGGAACCTCGGCACCCACTGCCCAAGACCCCAGAACATTGGCACACAATGCCTCAGTTCCCAGAACATTGGCACTCACTGCTTCAGACCCTGGAATGTCTGCACTCACAGCCTCAGATCCTAGAACATTGGCACTCACTGCCTCAGACCCTGGAACCTCTGCACTCACTGCCTCAGATACTGGAACATCTGCAGTCACTGCCCTTGAGCCCAGAACCTCTGCACTCAGTGCCTCAGACTCAGGAGCATCTGCATTCACTGCCTCAGGCCCCAGAACATTGGCACTCACTGCTTCATACCCAGGAACATCTGCACTCACTGCCTCAGATCCTGGAACACCTGCACACATTGCCTTTGACCCCAGAACTTCTGCACTCACTGCCTCAGACCCCAGGACATTGGCACTCACTGCCTCAGAACCTGGAACATCTGCACTCAATGCCACAGACCTCAGAACATCTGCACTCACTGCCTTAGTCCCCAGGAACAACTGCATTCACTGCCTCAGACCCCAGAACATCTGCATTCACTGCCTCAGACCCCGGAACCTCTGCACTCACTGCCTCAGACATCAGAACATCGGCACTCACTGCCTCAGACACTGGAACCTCTGCACCCACTGCCCAAGACCCCAGAACATTGGCAAACAATGCCTCAGACCCCAGAACATTGACACTCACTGCTTCAGACCCTGGAACGTCTGCACTCACAGCCTCAGATCCCAGAACATTGGCACTCACTGCCTCAAACCCTGGAACATTGGCACTCGCTGCCTTTGAACCCAGAACATCTGCACTCACTGCCTTAGAACCCAGAACATCTGCACTCACTGCCTTAGACTCCAGATCTTCTGCACCCACTGCCTCAGACTTCGGAACATTGGCACTCACTGCCTCAGACCCAGGAACATCTGCACTCGCTGACTCAGACCACAGAACATTGGCACTCACTGCCTTAGACCCCAGAAGATCTGCAATCAGTGCCTCAGATACCAGAAATCGGCACTCACTGCCTCAGACCCAGGAACATCTGCACTCACTGCCTGAGACTCCGGAACATTGGCACTTACTGCCTCAGACCTACGAAAAACTGCACCCACTGCCTCAGACCTCAGAACACCAGCACTCACTGCCTCAGAACTCAGAACATCTGCACTCACTGCCTCAGATCCTGGAACATCTGCATTCACTGCCTTAGACCCAGGGGCATCGGCACTCACTGCCTCAGACACAAGAACTTTGGCACTCACTGCCTCAGATCCTGGAACATCTGCACTCAATGCCTCAGACCAAAGAACATCTGCACTCACTGCCTCAGACCTAGGAGATTTTGCACTCACTGCCTCAGACCCCAGAACTTTGGCACTCACTGCCTCAGACCCTGGAACCTCTGCACCCACTGCGCAAGACCCCAGAACATTGGCACACAATGACTCAGAACCCAGAACATTGGCACTCACTGCTTCAGACAATGGAACATCTGCACTCACTGCCTCAGATCCTAGAACATTGGCACTCACTGCCTCAGACCCTGGAACATATGCACTTACTTGCCCAGACCCCAGAACATCTACATTCACTGCCATAGACCCAGGGGCATCAGCATCCACTGCCTCAGACCCCAGAACATTGGCACTCACTGCCTCAGACCCTGGAACATCTGCACTCACTGCCTCAGACCCTGGAACCTCGGCACCCACTGCACAAGACCCCAGAACATTGGCACACAATGCCTCAGAACCCTGAACATTTGCACTCACTGCTTCAGACACTGAAACGTCTGCACTCACTGCCTCAGATCCTAGAACATTGGCACTCACTGCCTTAGACCCTGGAACATCTGCACTCACTTGCCCAGACCCCAGAACATCTGCACTCACTGCCTTAGACCCAGGGGCATCAGCAGCCACTGCCTCAGACCCTGGAACATTGGCACTCACTGCCTCAGACCCTGGAACCTCTGCACTCACTGCCTCAGACCACAGAACATCTGCACTCACTGCCTCAGACTTAGGAAATTTTGCACTCACTGCCTCAGACCCCAGAACTTTGGCACACAATGCCTCAGAACCCAGAACATTGGCACTCACTGCTTCAGACACTGAAACGTCTGCACTCACTGCCTCAGATCCTAGAAAATTGGCACTCACTGCCTTAGACCCTGGAACATCTGCACTCACTTGCCCAGACCCCAGAACATCTGCACTCACTGCCTTAGACCCAGGGGCATCAGCAGCAACTGCCTCAGACCCCAGAACATTGGCACTCACTGCCTCAGACCCTGGAACCTCTGCACTCACTGCCTCAGACCACAGAACATCTGCACTCACTGCCTCAGACCTAGGAAATTTTGCACTCACTGCCTCAGACCCCAGAACTTTGGCACTCACTGCCTCAGACCCTGGAACCTCGGCACCCACTGCCCAAGACCCCAGAACATTGGCACATAATGCCTCAGAACCCAGAACATTGGCACTCACTGCTTCAGACCCTGGAACGTCTGCACTCACAGCCTCAGATCCTAGAACATTGGCACTCACTGCCTCAGACCCTGGAAACTCTGCACTCACTGCCTCTGATCCTAGAACAACTGCACTCAATGCCTCAGACCTCAGAACATCTGCACTCACTGCCTCAGATACTGGAACATCTGCAGTCATTGCCCTTGAGCCCAGAACCTCTGCACTCAGTGCCTCAGACTCAGGAGCATCTGCATTCACTGCCTCAGGCCCCAGAACATTGGCACTCACTGCTTCATACCCAGGACCATCTGCACTCACTGCCTCAGATCCTGGAACACCTGCACACATTGCCTTTGACCCCAGAACTTCTGCACTCACTGCCTCAGACCCCAGGACATTGGCACTCACTGCCTCAGAACCTGGAACATCTGCACTCAATGCCACAGACCTCAGAACATCTGCACTCACTGCCTTAGTCCCCAGGAACAACTGCATTCACTGCCTCAGACCCCAGAACATCTGCATTCACTGCCTCAGACCCCGGAACCTCTGCACTCACTGCCTCAGATACCAGAACATTGGCATTCACTGCCTCAGACGCCGGGACCTCTGCACTCACTGCCTCAGACATCAGAACATCGGCACTCACTGCCTCAGATGCAGGAACATCTGCACTCACTGCCTCAGTCCCTGGAATATTGGCACTCCCTGCCTCAGACTCCAAAACTACAGCACTCACTGCATCACACCCAGGAACATCTGCACTCATTACCTCAGACTCCTGAACATCTGCACTTACTGCCTCAGAACCAGGAACAACTGCACTCACTGCCTCAGACCCCAAAACTTTGGGACTCACTGCCTCAGACCCTGGAACATCTGCACTCACTACCTCAGACCCTGAACCTTTGGCACACACTCACTGATACCCAGGAACATCTGCCCTCACTACCCCAGACTCCTGAACATCTGTACTCACTGCCTCAGGTGCAGGAACATCTGCATTCACTGCCTCAGAACCCAGGACATTTGCACTCACTGCCTCAGAACCTGGAACATCTGCACTCAATGCCACAGACCTCAGAACATCTGCACTCATTGCCTTAGTCCCCAGGAACAACTGCATTCACTGCCCTCAGACCCCAGAACATCTGCATTCACTGCCTCAGACCCCGGAACCTCTGCACTCACTGCCTCAGACATCAGAACTTTGGCACTCACTGCCTCAGACCCTGGAACCTCTGCACCCACTGCCCAAGACCCCAGAACATTGGCAAACAATGCCTCAGACCCCAGAACATTGACACTCACTGCTTCAGACCCTGGAACGTCTGCACTCACAGCCTCAGATCCCAGAACATCTGCACTCACTGCCTTAGACTCCAGATCTTCTGCACCCACTGCCTCAGACTTCGGAACATTGGCACTCACTGCCACAGACCCAGGAACATCTGCACTCGCTGACTCAGACCACAGAACATTGGCACTCACTGCCTTAGACCCCAGAAGATCTGCACTCAGTGCCTCAGATACCAGAAATCGGCACTCACTGCCTCAGACCCAGGAACATCTGCACTCACTGCCTGAGACTCCGGAACATTGGCACTCACTGCCTCAGACCTACGAAAAACTGCACCCACTGCCTCAGACCTCAGAACACCAGCACTCACTGCCTCAGAACTCAGAACATCTGCACTCACTGCCTCAGATCCTGGAACATCTGCATTCACTGCCTTAGACCCAGGGGCATCGGCACTCACTGCCTCAGACACCAGAACTTTGGCACTCACTGCCTCAGATCCTGGAACATCTGCACTCAATGCCTCAGACCAAAGAACATCTGCACTCACTGCCTCAGACCTAGGAGATTTTGCACTCACTGCCTCAGACCCCAGAACTTTGGCACTCACTGCCTCAGACCCTGGAACCTCTGCACCCACTGCCCAAGACCCCAGAACATTGGCACATAATGCCTCAGAACCCAGAACATTGGCACTCACTGCTTCAGACAATGGAACGTCTGCACTCACTGCCTCAGATCCTAGAACATTGGCACTCACTGCCTCAGACCCTGGAACATATGCACTTACTCGCCCAGACCCCAGAACATCTACATTCACTGCCTTAGACCCAGGGGCATCAGCATCCACTGCCTCAGACCCCAGAACATTGGCACTCACTGCCTCAGACCCTGGAACCTCTGCACTCACTGCCTCAGATCCTGGAACAACTGCACTCAATGCCTCAGACCTCAGAACATCTGCACTCACTGCCTCAGATCCTGGAACATCTGCAGCCACTGCCCTTGAGCCCAGAACCTCTGCACTCAGTGCCTCAGACTCAGGAGCATCTGCACTCACTGCTTCAGGCCCCAGAACATTGGCACTCACTGCTTCATACCCAGGAACATCTGCACTCATTGCCTCAGATCCTGGAACATCTGCACTCATTGCCTTTGACCCCAGAACTTCTGCACTCACTGCCTGAGACCCCAGAACATTGGCACTCACTGCCTCAGAACCTGGAACATCTGCAATCAATGCCTCAGAACTCAGAACATCTGCACTCACTGCCTTAGTCCCCAGGAACAACTGCATTCACTGCCTCAGACCCCAGAACATTGGCACTCACTGCCTCAGAGCCCGGAACCTCTGCACTCACTGTCGCAGATACCAAGACATTGGCATTCACTGCCTCAGACACCGGGACCTCTGCACTCACTGCCTCAGACATCAGAACATTGGCGCCCACTGCCTCAGACCGAGGAACATCTGCACTCACTGCCTCAGGCTCCGGAGCATTGGCACTCACAGCCTCAGACCGAGGAACATCTGCACTCACTGCCTCAGTCCCTGGAATATTGGCACTCACTGCCTCAGACTCCAAAACTTCAGCACTCACTGCATCACACCCAGGAACATCTGCACTCATTACCTCTGACTCCTGAACTTCTGTACTTACTGCCTCAGGTGCAGGAACATCTGCACTCACTGCCTCAGATCCCTGAACATTGGCAGTCACTGCCTCAGACCCAGGAACAACTGCACTCACTACCTCAGACTCCGAAACTTTGGCACTCATTCTCTGATACCCAGGAACATCTGCCCTCACTACCTCAGACTCATGAACATCTGTACTCACTGCCTCAGGTGCAAGAACATCTGCATTCACTGCCTCAGACCCAGGAACAACTGCACTCACTGCCTCAGACCCCAGAACATTGGCATTCACTGTCTCAGACCCAGGAAAATCTGCACTCACTGCCTCAGACCCAGGAACATCTGCACTCACTACCTCAGACCCTAGAACATCTGCACTCACTGCCTCAGTTGCATTGAATGCCTCAGGTCTAGGAACATTTGAAACCACTGCTTCAGACCCTATAACATCTGCACTTGCTGCCTCATACCCCAGATGATTGGCACTCACTGCCTCAGACCCCAAAACATCGGCATTCACTGACTCAGACACCAGAACTTTGGCACTCACTGCCTCAGATCCTGGAACATCTGCACTCAATGCCTCAGACCCCAGAACATCTGCACTCACTGCCTCAGACCTAGGAGATTTTGCACTCACTGCCTCAGACCCCAGAACTATGGCACTCACTGCCTCAGACCCTGGAACCTCGGCACCCACTGCCCAAGACCCCAGAACATTGGCACACAATGCCTCAGTTCCCAGAACATTGGCACTCACTGCTTCAGACCCTGGAATGTCTGCACTCACAGCCTCAGATTCTAGAACATTGGCATTCACTGCCTCAGACCCTGGAACATCTGCACTCACTGGCCCAGACCCCAGAACATCTGCACTCACTGCCTCAGACCCCAGGACATTGGCACTCACTGCCTCAGAACCTGGAACATCTGCACTCAATGCCACAGACCTCAGAACATCTGCACTCACTGCCTTAGTCCCCAGGAACAACTGCATTCACTGCCTCAGACCCCAGAACATCTGCATTCACTGCCTCAGACCCCGGAACCTCTGCACTCACTGCCTCAGATACCAGAACATTGGCATTCACTGCCTCAGACGCCGGGACCTCTGCACTCACTGCCTCAGACATCAGAACATCGGCACTCACTGCCTCAGATGCAGGAACATCTGCACTCACTGCCTCAGTCCCTGGAATATTGGCACTCCCTGCCTCAGACTCCAAAACTACAGCACTCACTGCATCACACCCAGGAACATCTGCACTCATTACCTCAGACTCCTGAACATCTGCACTTACTGCCTCAGAACCAGGAACAACTGCACTCACTGCCTCAGACCCCAAAACTTTGGGACTCACTGCCTCAGACCCTGGAACATCTGCACTCAATACCTCAGACCCTGAACCTTTGGCACACACTCACTGATACCCAGGAACATCTGCCCTCACTACCCCAGACTCCTGAACATCTGTACTCACTGCCTCAGAACCTGGAACATCTGCACTCAATGCCACAGACCTCAGAACATCTGCACTCATTGCCTTAGTCCCCAGGAACAACTGCATTCACTGCCCTCAGACCCCAGAACATCTGCATTCACTGCCTCAGACCCCGGAACCTCTGCACTCACTGCCTCAGACATCAGAACTTTGGCACTCACTGCCTCAGACCCTGGAACCTCTGCACCCACTGCCCAAGACCCCAGAACATTGGCAAACAATGCCTCAGACCCCAGAACATTGACACTCACTGCTTCAGACCCTGGAACGTCTGCACTCACAGCCTCAGATCCCAGAACATTGGCACTCACTGCCTCAAACCCTGGAACATTGGCATTCGCTGCCTTTGAACCCAGAACATCTGCACTCACTGCCTTAGAACCCAGAACATCTGCACTCACTGCCTTAGACTCCAGATCTTCTGCACCCACTGCCTCAGACTTCGGAACATTGGCACTCACTGCTACAGACCCAGGAACATCTGCACTCGCTGACTCAGACCACAGAACATTGGCACTCACTGCCTTGGACCCCAGAAGATCTGCACTCAGTGCCTCAGATACCAGAAATCGGCACTCACTGCCTCAGACCCAGGAACATCTGCACTCACTGCCTGAGACTCCGGAACATTGGCACTCACTGCCTCAGACCTAGGAAAAACTGCACCCACTGCCTCAGACCTCAGAACACCAGCACTCACTGCCTCAGAACTCAGAACATCTGCACTCACTGCCTCAGATCCTGTAACATCTGCATTCACTGCCTTAGACCCAGGGGCATCGGCACTCACTGCCTCAGACACCAGAACTTTGGCACTCACTGCCTCAGATCCTGGAACATCTGCACTCAATGCCTCAGACCAAAGAACATCTGCACTCACTGCCTCAGACCTAGGAGATTTTGCACTCACTGCCTCAGACCCCAGAACTTTGGCACTCACTGCCTCAGACCCTGGAACCTCTGCACCCACTGCCCAAGACCCCAGAACATTGGCACATAATGCCTCAGAACCCAGAACATTGGCACTCACTGCTTCAGACAATGGAACGTCTGCACTCACTGCGTCAGATCCTAGAACATTGGCACTCACTGCCTCAGACCCTGGAACATATGCACTTACTCGCCCAGACCCCAGAACATCTACATTCACTGCCTTAGACCCAGGGGCATCAGCATCCACTGCCTCAGACCCCAGAACATTGGCACTCACTGCCTCAGACCCTGGAACCTCTGCACTCACTGCCTCAGATCCTGGAACAACTGCACTCAATGCCTCAGACCTCAGAACATCTGCACTCACTGCCTCAGATCCTGGAACATCTGCAGCCACTGCCCTTGAGCCCAGAACCTCTGCACTCAGTGCCTCAGACTCAGGAGCATCTGCAATCACTGCTTCAGGTCCCAGAACATTGGCACTCACTGCTTCATACCCAGGAACATCTGCACTCATTGCCTCAGATCCTGGAACATCTGCACTCATTGCCTTTGACCCCAGAACTTCTGCACTCACTGCCTGAGACCCCAGAACATTGACACTCACTGCCTCAGAACCTGGAACATCTGCAATCAATGCCTCAGACCCCAGAACATTGGCATTCACTGTCTCAGACCCAGGAAAATCTGCACTCACTGCCTCAGACCCAGGAACATCTGCACTCACTACCTCAGACCCCAGAACATCTGCACTCACTGCCTCAGTTGCATTGAATGCCTCAGGTCTAGGAACATTTGAAACCACTGCTTCAGACCCTATAACATCTGCACTTGCTGCCTCATACCCCAGATGATTGGCACTCACTGCCTCAGACCCCAAAACATCGGCATTCACTGACTCAGACACCAGAACTTTGGCACTCACTGCCTCAGATCCTGGAACATCTGCACTCAATGCCTCAGACCACAGAACATCTGCACGCACTGCCTCAGACCTAGGAGATTTTGCACTCACTGCCTCAGACCCCAGAACTATGGCACTCACTGCCTCAGACCCTGGAACCTCGGCACCCACTGCCCAAGACCCCAGAACATTGGCACACAATGCCTCAGTTCCCAGAACATTGGCACTCACTGCTTCAGACCCTGGAATGTCTGCACTCACAGCCTCAGATTCTAGAACATTGGCACTCACTGCCTCAGACCCTGGAACATCTGCACTCACTGGCCCAGACCCCAGAACATCTGCACTCACTGCCTTAGACCCAGGGGCATCAGCACCCACTGCATCAGACCCCAGAACATTGGCACTCAACGCCTCAGACCCTGGAAACTCTGCACTCACTGCCTCAGATCCTGGAACAACTGCACTCAATGCCTCAGACCTCAGAACATCTGCACTCACTGCCTCAGATACTGGAACATCTGCAGACACTGCCCTTGAGCCCAGAACCTCTGCACTCAGTGCCTCAGACCCAGGAGCATATGCACTCACTGCCTCAGACCTAGGAGATTTTGCACTCACTGCCTCAGACCCCAGAACTTTGGCACTCACTGCCTCAGACCCTGGAACCTCGGCACCCAAAGCCCAAGACCCCAGAACATTGGCACACAATGCCTCAGTTCCCAGAACATTTGCACTCACTGCTTCAGACCCTGGAATGTCTGCACTCACAGCCTCAGATTCTAGAACATTGGCACTCACTGCCTCAGACCCTGGAACATCTTCACTCACTGGCCCAGACCCCAGAACATCTACATTCACTGCCTTAGACCCAGGGGCATCAGCATCCACTGCCTCAGACCCCAGAACATTGGCACTCACTGCCTCAGACCCTGGAACCTCTGCACTCACTGCCTCAGATCCTGGAACAACTGCACTCAATGCCTCAGACCTCAGAACATCTGCACTCACTGCCTCAGATCCTGGAACATCTGCATTCACTGCCTTAGACCCAGGGGCATCGGCACTCACTGCCTCAGACACCAGAACTTTGGCACTCACTGCCTCAGATCCTGGAACATCTGCACTCAATGCCTCAGACCAAAGAACATCTGCACTCACTGCCTCAGACCTAGGAGATTTTGCACTCACTGCCTCAGACCCCAGAACTTTGGCACTCACTGCCTCAGACCCTGGAACCTCTGCACCCACTGCGCAAGACCCCAGAACATTGGCACATAATGCCTCAGAACCCAGAACATTGGCACTCACTGCTTCAGACAATGGAACGTCTGCACTCACTGCCTCAGATCCTAGAACATTGGCACTCACTGCCTCAGACCCTGGAACATATGCACTTACTCGGCCAGACCCCAGAACATCTACATTCACTGCCTTAGACCCAGGGGCATCAGCATCCACTGCCTCAGACCCCAGAACATTGGCACTCACTGCCTCAGACCCTGGAACCTCTGCACTCACTGCCTCAGATCCTGGAACAACTGCACTCAATGCCTCAGACCTCAGAACATCTGCACTCACTGCCTCAGATCTTGGAACATCTGCACTCACTGCCTCAGATCCTGGAACATCTGCAGCCACTGCCCTTGAGCCCAGAACCTCTGCACTCAGTGCCTCAGACTCAGGAGCATCTGCACTCACTGCTTCAGGCCCCAGAACATTGGCACTCACTGCTTCATACCCAGGAACATCTGCACTCATTGCCTCAGATCCTGGAACATCTGCACTCATTGCCTTTGACCCCAGAATTTCTGCACTCACTGCCTGAGACCCCAGAACATTGGCACTCACTGCCTCAGAACCTGGAACATCTGCAATCAATGCCTCAGAACTCAGAACATCTGCACTCACTGCCTTAGTCCCCAGGAACAACTGCATTCACTGCCTCAGACCCCAGAACATTGGCACTCACTGCCTCAGAGCCCGGAACCTCTGCACTCACTGTCGCAGATACCAAGACATTGGCATTCACTGCCTCAGACACCGGGACCTCTGCACTCACTGCCTCAGACATCAGAACATCTGCACTCACTGCATCAGGCTCCGGAGCATTGGCACTCACAGCCTCAGACCGAGGAACATCTGCACTCACTGCCTCAGTCCCTGGAATATTGGCACTCACCGCCTCAGACTCCAAAACTTCAGCACTCACTGCATCACACCCAGGAACATCTGCACTCATTACCTCTGACTCCTGAACTTCTGTACTTACTGCCTCAGGTGCAGGAACATCTGCACTCACTGCCTCAGATCCCTGAACATTGGCAGTCACTGCCTCAGACCCAGGACCAACTGCACTCACTACCTCAGACTCTGAAACTTTGGCACTCATTCTCTGATACCCAGGAACATCTGCCCTCACTACCTCAGACTCCTGAACATCTGTACTCACTGCCTCAGGTGAAAGAACATCTGCATTCACTGCCTCAGACCCAGATACAACTGCACTCACTGCCTCAGACCCCAGAACATTGGCATTCACTGTCTCAGACCCAGGAAAATCTGCACTCACTGCCTCAGACCCAGGAACATTGGCACTCACTGCCTCAGACCTACGAAAAACTGCACCCACTGCCTCAGACCTCAGAACACCAGCACTCACTGCCTCAGAACTCAGAACATCTGCACTCACTGCCTCAGATCCTGGAACATCTGCATTCACTGCCTTAGACCCAGGGGCATCGGCACTCACTGCCTCAGACACCAGAACTTTGGCACTCACTGCCTCAGATCCTGGAACATCTGCACTCAATGCCCCAGACCAAAGAACATCTGCACTCACTGCCTCAGACCTAGGAGATTTTGCACTCACTGCCTCAGACCCCAGAACTTTGGCACTCACTGCCTCAGACCCTGGAACCTCTGCACCCACTGCCCAAGACCCCAGAACATTGGCACATAATGCCTCAGAACCCAGAACATTGGCACTCACTGCTTCAGACAATGGAACGTCTGCACTCACTGCGTCAGATCCTAGAACATTGGCACTCACTGCCTCAGACCCTGGAACATATGCACTTACTCGCCCAGACCCCAGAACATCTACATTCACTGCCTTAGACCCAGGGGCATCAGCATCCACTGCCTCAGACCCCAGAACATTGGCACTCACTGCCTCAGACCCTGGAACCTCTGCACTCACTGCCTCAGATCCTGGAACAACTGCACTCAATGCCTCAGACCTCAGAACATCTGCACTCACTGCCTCAGATCCTGGAACATCTGCAGCCACTGCCCTTGAGCCCAGAACCTCTGCACTCAGTGCCTCAGACTCAGGAGCATCTGCAATCACTGCTTCAGGTCCCAGAACATTGGCACTCACTGCTTCATACCCAGGAACATCTGCACTCATTGCCTCAGATCCTGGAACATCTGCACTCATTGCCTTTGACCCCAGAACTTCTGCACTCACTGCCTGAGACCCCAGAACATTGGAACTCACTGCCTCAGAACCTGGAACATCTGCAATCAATGCCTCAGACCCCAGAACATTGGCATTCACTGTCTCAGACCCAGGAAAATCTGCACTCACTGCCTCAGACCCAGGAACATCTGCACTCACTACCTCAGACCCCAGAACATCTGCACTCACTGCCTCAGTTGCATTGAATGCCTCAGGTCTAGGAACATTTGAAACCACTGCTTCAGACCCTATAACATCTGCACTTGCTGCCTCATACCCCAGATGATTGGCACTCACTGCCTCAGACCCCAAAACATCGGCATTCACTGACTCAGACACCAGAACTTTGGCACTCACTGCCTCAGATCCTGGAACATCTGCACTCAATGCCTCAGACCCCAGAACATCTGCACGCACTGCCTCAGACCTAGGAGATTTTGCACTCACTGCCTCAGACCCCAGAACTTTGGCACTCACTGCCTCAGACCCTGGAACCTCGGCACCCACTGCCCAAGACCCCAGAACATTGGCACACAATGCCTCAGTTCCCAGAACATTGGCACTCACTGCTTCAGACCCTGGAATGTCTGCACTCACAGCCTCAGATTCTAGAACATTGGCACTCACTGCCTCAGACCCTGGAACATCTGCACTCACTGGCCCAGACCCCAGAACATCTGCACTCACTGCCTTAGACCCAGGGGCATCAGCACCCACTGCATCAGACCCCAGAACATTGGCACTCAACGCCTCAGACCCTGGAAACTCTGCACTCACTGCCTCAGATCCTGGAACAACTGCACTCAATGCCTCAGACCTCAGAACATCTGCACTCACTGCCTCAGATACTGGAACATCTGCAGACACTGCCCTTGAGCCCAGAACCTCTGCACTCAGTGCCTCAGACTCAGGAGCATATGCACTCACTGCCTCAGACCTAGGAGATTTTGCACTCACTGCCTCAGACCCCAGAACTTTGGCACTCACTGCCTCAGACCCTGGAACCTCGGCACCCACTGCCCAAGACCCCAGAACATTGGCACACAATGCCTCAGTTCCCAGAACATTTGCACTCACTGCTTCAGACCCTGGAATGTCTGCACTCACAGCCTCAGATTCTAGAACATTGGCACTCACTGCCTCAGACCCTGGAACATCTTCACTCACTGGCCCAGACCCCAGAATATCTACATTCACTGCCTTAGACCCAGGGGCATCAGCATCCACTGCCTCAGACCCCAGAACATTGGCACTCACTGCCTCAGACCCTGGAAACTCTGCACTCACTGCCTCAGATCCTGGAACAACTGCACTCAATGCCTCAGACCTCAGAACATCTGCACTCACTGCCTCAGATCCTGGAACATCTGCATTCACTGCCTTAGACCCAGGGGCATCGGCACTCACTGCCTCAGACACCAGAACTTTGGCACTCACTGCCTCAGATCCTGGAACATCTGCACTCAATGCCTCAGACCAAAGAACATCTGCACTCACTGCCTCAGACCTAGGAGATTTTGCACTCACTGCCTCAGACCCCAGAACTTTGGCACTCACTGCCTCAGACCCTGGAACCTCTGCACCCACTGCGCAAGACCCCAGAACATTGGCACATAATGCCTCAGAACCCAGAACATTGGCACTCACTGCTTCAGACAATGGAACGTCTGCACTCACTGCCTCAGATCCTAGAACATTGGCACTCACTGCCTCAGACCCTGGAACATATGCACTTACTCGCCCAGACCCCAGAACATCTACATTCACTGCCTTAGACCCAGGGGCATCAGCATCCACTGCCTCAGACCCCAGAACATTGGCACTCACTGCCTCAGACCCTGGAACCTCTGCACTCACTGCCTCAGATCCTGGAACAACTGCACTCAATGCCTCAGACCTCAGAACATCTGCACTCACTGCCTCAGATCTTGGAACATCTGCACTCACTGCCTCAGATCCTGGAACATCTGCAGCCACTGCCCTTGAGCCCAGAATCTCTGCACTCAGTGCCTCAGACTCAGGAGCTTCTGCACTCACTGCTTCAGGCCCCAGAACATTGGCACTCACTGCTTCATACCCAGGAACATCTGCACTCATTGCCTCAGATCCTGGAACATCTGCACTCATTGCCTTTGACCCCAGAACTTCTGCACTCACTGCCTGAGACCCCAGAACATTGGCACTCACTGCCTCAGAACCTGGAACATCTGCAATCAATGCCTCAGAACTCAGAACATCTGCACTCACTGCCTTAGTCCCCAGGAACAACTGCATTCACTGCCTCAGACGCCAGAACATTGGCACTCACTGCCTCAGAGCCCGGAACCTCTGCACTCACTGTCGCAGATACCAAGACATTGGCATTCACTGCCTCAGACACCGGGACCTCGGCACTCACTGCCTCAGACATCAGAACATCTGCACTCACTGCCTCAGGCTCCGGAGCATTGGCACTCACAGCCTCAGACCGAGGAACATCTGCACTCACTGCCTCAGTCCCTGGAATATTGGCACTCACCGCCTCAGACTCCAAAACTTCAGCACTCACTGCATCACACCCAGGAACATCTGCACTCATTACCTCTGACTCCTGAACTTCTGTACTTACTGCCTCAGGTGCAGGAACATCTGCACTCACTGCCTCAGATCCCTGAACATTGGCAGTCACTGCCTCAGACCCAGGAACAACTGCACTCACTACCTCAGACTCCGAAACTTTGGCACTCATTCTCTGATACCCAGGAACATCTGCCCTCACTACCTCAGACTCCTGAACATCTGTACTCACTGCCTCAGGTGAAAGAACATCTGCATTCACTGCCTCAGACCCAGATACAACTGCACTCACTGCCTCAGACCCCAGAACATTGGCATTCACTGTCTCAGACCCAGGAAAATCTGCACTCACTGCCTCAGACCCAGGAACATCTGCAGTCACTACCTCAGACCCCAGAACATCTGCACTCACTGCCTCAGTTGCATTGAATGCCTCAGGCCTAGGAACATTTGCATGCACTGCTTCAAACCCTATAACATCTGCACTTGCTGCCTCATACCCCAGATGATTGGCACTCACTGCCTCAGACCCCAAAACAGCGGCACTCAATGCCTCAGACCCCAGAACTTTGGCACTCACTGCCTCAGATCCTGCAACATCTGCACTCAATGCCTCAGACCCCAGAACATCTGCACTCACTGCCTCAGACCTAGGAAAGTTTGCACTCACTGCCTCAGACCCCAGAACTTTGGCACTCACTGCCTCAGACTCTGGAACCTCTGCACCCACTGCGCAAGACCCCAGAACATTGGCACACAATGCCTCAGAACCCAGAACATTGGCACTCACTGCTTCAGACAATGGAACATCTGCACTCACTGCCTCAGATCCTAGAACATTGGCACTCACTGCCTCAGACTCTGGAACCTCTGCACCCACTGCGCAAGACCCCAGAACATTGGCACATAATGCCTCAGAACCCAGAACATTGGCACTCACTGCTTCAGACAATGGAACATCTGCACTCACTGCCTCAGATCCTAGAACATTGGCACTCACTGCCTCAGACCCTGGAACATATGCACTTACTCGCCCAGACCCCAGAACATCTACATTCACTGCCATAGACCCAGGGGCATCAGCATCCACTGCCTCAGACCCCAGAACATTGGCACTCACTGCCTCAGACCCTGGAACCTCGGCACCCACTGCCCAAGACCCCAGAACATTGGCACACAATGCCTCAGAACCCAGAACATTGGCACTCACTGCTTCAGACAATGGAACGTCTGCACTCACTGCCTCAGATCCTAGAACATTGGCACTCACTGCCTAAGACCCTGGAACATATGCACTTACTCGCCCAGACCCCAGAACATCTACATTCACTGCCATAGACCCAGGGGCATCAGCATCCACTGCCTCAGACCCCAGAACATTGGCACTCACTGCCTCAGACCCTGGAACCTCTGCACTCACTGCCTCAGACCCTGGAACCTCGGCACCCACTGCCCAAGACCCCAGAACATTGGCACACAATGCCTCAGAACCCAGAACAATGACACTCACTGCTTCAGACCCTGGAACATATGCACTTACTCGCCCAGACCCCAGAACATCTGCACTCACTGCCTTAGATCCAGGGGCATCAGCAGCCACTGCCTCAGACCCCAGAACATTGGCACTCACTGCCTCAGACCCTGGAACCTCTGCACTCACTGCCTCAGACCACAGAACATCTGCACTCACTGCCTCAGACCTAGGAAATTTTGCACTCACTGCCTCAGACCCCAGAACTTTGGCACTCACTGCCTCAGACCCTGGAACCTCGGCACCCACTGCCCAAGACCCCAGAACATTGGCACACAATGCCTCAGAACCCAGAACATTGGCACTCACTGCTTCAGACCCTGGAACGTCTGCACTCACAGCCTCAGATCCTAGAACATTGGCACTCACTGCCTCAGACCCTGGAACCTCTGCACTCACTGCCTCAGATCCTGGAACAACTGCACTCAATGCCTCAGACCTCAGAACATCTGCACTCACTGCCTCAGATACTGGAACATCTGCAGTCATTGCCCTTGAGCCCAGAACCTCTGCACTCAGTGCCTCAGACTCAGGAGCATCTGCATTCACTGCCTCAGGCCCCAGAACATTGGCACTCACTGCTTCATACCCAGGAACATCTGCACTCATTGCCTCAGATCCTGGAACACCTGCACACATTGCCTTTGACCCCAGAACTTCTGCACTCACTGCCTCAGACCCCAGGACATTGGCACTCACTGCCTCAGAACCTGGAACATCTGCACTCAATGCCACAGACCTCAGAACATCTGCACTCACTGCCTTAGTCCCCAGGAACAACTGCATTCACTGCCTCAGACCCCAGAACATCTGCATTCACTGCCTCAGACCCCGGAACCTCTGCACTCACTGCCTCAGATACCAGAACATTGGCATTCACTGCCTCAGACGCCGGGACCTCTGCACTCACTGCCTCAGACATCAGAACATCGGCACTCACTGCCTCAGATGCAGGAATATCTGCACTCACTTCCTCAATCCCTGGAATATTGGCACTCCCTGCCTCAGACACCAAAACTACAGCACTCACTGCATCACACCCAGGAACATCTGCACTCATTGCCTCAGACTCCTGAACATCTGCACTTACTGCCTCAGAACCAGGAACAACTGCACTCACTGCCTCAGACCCCAAAACTTTGGGACTCACTGCCTCAGACCCTGGAACCTCTGCACCCACTGCGCAAGACCCCAGAACATTGGCACATAATGCCTCAGAACCCAGAACATTGGCACTCACTGCTTCAGACAATGGAACGTCTGCACTCACTGCCTCAGATCCTAGAACATTGGCACTCACTGCCTCAGACCCTGGAACATATGCACTTACTCGCCCAGACCCCAGAACATCTACATTCACTGCCTTAGACCCAGGGGCATCAGCATCCACTGCCTCAGACCCCAGAACATTGGCACTCACTGCCTCAGACCCTGGAACCTCTGCACTCACTGCCTCAGATCCTGGAACAACTGCACTCAATGCCTCAGACCTCAGAACATCTGCACTCACTGCCTCAGATCTTGGAACATCTGCACTCACTGCCTCAGATCCTGGAACATCTGCAGCCACTGCCCTTGAGCCCAGAACCTCTGCACTCAGTGCCCTCAGACTCAGGAGCTTCTGCACTCACTGCTTCAGGCCCCAGAACATTGGCACTCACTGCTTCATACCCAGGAACATCTGCACTCATTGCCTCAGATCCTGGAACATCTGCACTCATTGCCTTTGACCCCAGAACTTCTGCACTCACTGCCTGAGACCCCAGAACATTGGCACTCACTGCCTCAGAACCTGGAACATCTGCAATCAATGCCTCAGAACTCAGAACATCTGCACTCACTGCCTTAGTCCCCAGGAACAACTGCATTCACTGCCTCAGACCCCAGAACATTGGCACTCACTGCCTCAGAGCCCGGAACCTCTGCACTCACTG